>NW_012141635.1:7212230-7241293 GCF_000956105.1 Propithecus coquereli
GGTATTTTAAAAGGACTGTGTTTTTGTTCTAAGGATTAATACTATACTGTATAATATCCTTAGTTCAATCTTTTTTTGGGTCACAGGGGTTCTTTTTGTTGGTTTTCTATTATGAGCAATAGTGAACTAACCAAGTAACTTCTTTCTCCCTTCCCTTCTCGTACCCCCACCATCTATATTAAAGTAATATCCTTTTATTCCCAGTTAATATCTGTAAGACTATTTTACTTTCTGAGAGCCTGTTTGACTTTTTCATATACCCTTTCCAAACCTCCCCCATATTTTGTCAGTTGTCAGAGAATACAACCCTCGCATACCATACAGTATTCCTTATAAGCATTATTTAGTCCTAGATCTATAGCAAAATATACATTTAATGCTCTCCATCACTTTTTACGCACATGCCACTCTAACAATTTTGGTTGTTGAAGCTTATTCTCTAATAGACTTTTCGGAGAGTACCCATGGGAAAATATTTCCTGAATTTTTGCAAGTTCATAGTCATTTATCTTTGGCTTTTATAACATAGAGATCAGTTTGGGTCATGTCTCTTTTTCATGAGTATCTTAAATATATTACTCTATTAGCTTTCTGGCATAAAAGTGGAAAACTCTGATTTTTTTTTCCCTTATATGTTACTTGGTCCTTTTGACTGGATGCTCAAAGGAGACTCTATATTCTTTTTCCTTTCAAGTTCAATACTTTTAATAGAGTACAAATCGATGTTGACCATTCTGGGTCAGTTTTCCTGGATATACACTAACCCCTTTTGATTTCTGGCTTCTGGTCTTTTTAGCCCAGGAAATATTTTTTGATTTATATTTCTTATGTTTTTTCTATTCCTTTGTTTTGATTTTTATTGTTTGTTGATTTTTGTTTTATGCATAGGAGTTCTTCTTTGCCTGTGTTTTATGTCTTTCACTTTCTTTTGCATTTTTTGTATATCTCTTTATTTTTTTAATTTTTCCTTTCAATCACTGATTTTTCTTAACTTTCAAGTTCCTTATAGTTTAACGTTTATTTGCGAAGTGTTCTTTTTAATTTCTAAATCCTTCTTCAGCTTTGACAGATCTCTATTTAAATTCTTCTTTCTCTAAGTATTTTATTTCTAAGTTTTTCTAATTTTAATTTATTCTGTTTATCCAAAGCTAAGATGATGTCTTCATTTCTTTTATGATATATTCAAATATTAGACTAGAAATTTCAACTACTCTGTAGCCATGTCTCTCTGTTCTCTTAATGTTGTATGGGATTGTTCTATGGTCCTTTTCTGTCCTTAAGTTAGAGGAGTTTTCTTCTTCTCTGAGGAGAAAAGCTGGGCCAGAATAGCTTTCCTAGTTCCATAGCCCTGAAACTCCATCTCCTGCTGCATCTGTGAAGTGTTCAAATGTATTGTCAGGTGGTACATGCTGAGATCTTCTAGTTCTATTTCCCTTAACTGTTTTTATCTAAATCTTCTCTTCTCTTTTCTCTCCCTGATTCAGCTGCTGATCTCAGATTTGCATACTGAGCTTTCTGTGTAGCACCTGTTGGGTCACCGTCTTTGTTAGCTGTCAAGGCATCTTTCCTCCTGCAAGCCTGAAGCCACAAGAATCTTGCTTTTTTGATTTTTTCCACTGGTTTATCTTTTGGTGTTCATGGGGATTACTTGTTATCCAATTTTGTTGTACGTAGTTGCTATGGAACTTTAGTTTACCTCTCCTACTTGCCCTGTCTGCTTTTGTGCGGGATTCACTGTAGTTATGTTGTCATAACTGGCATCTTCCTAGATTCCTTCTCCTTGATCACGTTTATAATTTAAAACAACCCACAATTTGGTCGAATTCATTTTGCCGTGAGATTACCCCAGTAGTAAACGTTTGAAAATGTGCATGTACATGCTGTTTCATTTCTTTTTATTTTTTTCTTCTGTACTGTCCTCCTGTGGTAGTGGCAGTTATCTCACCGTCTGTAACGGCAGAGGCTGCAGCAGTCAAGTGAAAAGTGGCAACAATTTCATGTCTTTCATAATGAGTGGGAATTCAATAAGTGGCAGCAAGGCAAGTGAGTATGTACTCCAAATGATGCAAGCAACATAAGCTGAAGAAAAGAGGCATGGAGAGTGGAGGACAGACTGAATGGCATATATGGGAGCAGATGTAAGATGAAGTCAGAACCTTAAGACTTTGAATATCATGCCAAAGCCTGAACTTGTCTCAACAAATTTTTGAGGGATTAAGGCTATTTTTGAACTTATATTTAATGAGGTGCCTTTGGTAGTAGTGAGAAGGATAGAGCGAAAAGATAATGTGGAAGCTAAGGTCACTGACATCATGAAATTCACATTTTGGGTACCTGAAGTCAGGAGAGAGAAGGAATCATTTCACGCAAGTCAAACAGTTACAACCATATGTACACATCACTTTCACTTTAGGAAAAGTGGCACAAACCATAAAGAACTTTACGCTAGAGGGAGATTCTATCACAGCCAATGGCTACAGAAAATCAGCCTACATACTATCTACACCTGAGTGTAAAGCCCCACCAGTTACTGTCTGTTGGAGCAGTAGAATGTAACGGGAGGCTGCCTTCCAGCCAGCTATGGAAAACACATAAACCTCAACTCTATTGGGGAAATCATTCATGTCTACTTCTAAGAGACATTATAAGTTTTAATTTGCATTTCTCTGGTGATTAGGGATGTTGAGCATTTTTCCTTATATACCTCTTTGCCATTTGTATGCTTTCTTTTTATAAATGTCTACTCAGATCTTTTGCCCACTTTTTAATGGGATTATTTATCATTCTTTTGTTCATTTGTTTGTTGTTGTTTTATTTTTGCTGTTGAGTTGTTTGAGTTCCTTATATATTCTGGATATTAGTTCCTTGTCAGATGAATAGTTTAAAAAATATTTTCTTGCATTCAACAGGTTGTCTTTTCACTCCGTTGATTGTTTTCTTTGCTGTGCAGAAGCTTTTTAGTTTAATATAGTCCAATTTGTCTATTTTGCTTCTATTGCTGTGTTTTTGAGGTCTTAGCCATAAAATCTTTGTCTAGACCAATGTCCTAGAGTGTTTCCTTATGTTTTCTTCTAGTAGTTTTATAGTTTTGAGTCTTACATTTAAGACTTGCATCCATTTTGATTTTATTTTTATAAATGGTGAGAGACGGGGATCTAATTTCATTCTCCTGCATATGGACATCTAGTTTTCCCAGCACCGTTTGTTGAAGAGGATATCCTTTCCCTTGTATATGATCTTGGCACCTTTGTATTGGTTACTATAACCTTGTAATATATTTTAAGTCAGGCAATGTGATGCTTCTGGCTTTGTTTTTTTTTTTTTTTTTTGCTTAGAATTACTTTCATTGCTTGGGCACTTCTTTGGTTCCATATGAATTTTAGAATTGTTTTTCTATTTCTGTAAAAAATGTCATTGGTATTTTGATAGAGATTGTATTGAATCTGTAGATTGCTTTGGGTAGTATAGTCATTTTAACAATATTAATTCTTCCAATCCATGAGCATTTCCCAAGTTGTTTCGCCTTCTGGTTTCAAAACTCCACTAGAAACTTCCCAATATCTGGTGCTGATCCATAGTGACTAATACAATTCTCATAATATAGGAGCTTCATTTTCCATCTTCTTATCCACGGCGCCCAACCTATTCATTCCTTGGCATAGAACATCTGGACATTAAATAATTGTGGAGTGAATGAATGGATGAATGAAGAACCAATACACAACCAAATTGTTTAGGAAATCTAGCCCAGAGGCTGATTAGGTAGGAGTAAGGAATCAGGAAACCATAAACACACAAAAAAGTCTCAGAAAGCAAGTAATCACATCCTTTCAAAAGTAAATAGCTGGGAGGCCGAGGCGGGCAAATTGTTTGAGCTCAGGAGCTCGAAACCAGCCTGAGCAAGAGCGAGACCCCGTCTCTACTAAAAATACAAAGAAATTAATCGGACAACTAAAAGTACATAGAAAAAATTAGCCGGGCATGGTGGCTCATGCCTGTAGTCCCAGCTACTTGGGAGGCTGAGGCAGAAGGATCGCTTGAGCCCAGGAGTTTGAGGTTGCTGTGAGCTAGGATGATGCCATGGCACTCTAGTCCGGGCAACACAGTGAGACTCTGTCTCAAAAAAAAAAAAAAAAAAGTAAACAGCAAGAAGATGCAGGACAGGATTTCAGGAGCAAGCTCCTGTCTCTAAAGAAGATTGGAGTTCATGAGAAAATGTCTAACATCAGAGTGGGAAAGACATTGTGAATCCTATCATAGTGTTCATTTAATCCTTGTGATAATCGTATAACAGATATTATTTGTTTTACTTACAGGAAAAATAAATCTTAGAAATATAAAGAAAAATGACCAAGCTTATGCAGTGAGTAGTGATTGGAGTAACAAGAGACAGGTCACCTGAGGTTTTAGCTACACTTACTAGAGGCAAAAACTTCTAGAAGGACTCAAATGATTCCTATTTCTCAGGAGTCAACCTCCAGAGCACTTCTCTGTACCTCCAATTGCACTAGAGAAAGCTAGTGACCATATGGGGGAAACTTGTCAGGCAGAAGAAGTGAACAGACCAGCTGTCCCTAAAGCAAAGGAATAAGAACTTGGGAGCCACCATATCTGTTGTAGAATGTAAAGTCTTACCATTTCATTGAAACAGTGATAGGAGTGTCCCAACAGAGTCATAAAAGACCAAATTCTTACAAATAGTATTTTTCAAAAGAAAAAAATAATAAAAGAGGATGAACTATTCTTTCATTTCCTCTTTTTCTTTTTTGTTCTGTATTACTGAACATGATTTCCTCAATCACAGCAATAATAAACTCTGTTTCTTTTCAAATCAGTGTGCTCCCCTTCTAGGATTTAAAATTACAGTGCTGTTTTGGAGGCATCATTGTGCTTCCATGGTAGGCAATTTGTCTAAATCTTTGCCTTGTGGCCTCAGTGAATGCATTTGGCAGGAGGAGTAGGATGACAGGCAAAGGGAGAGCTTCTGTGAACACAAGTACATTGGGAAATCAACAATGATGTGAAAAGAAACACAGAAAAGCTACCCAGCACAGTCTACATGTTTTTAATGGGACTTCATTAAAAGTATACACTTCTTAAAGTTTGCCTCAGCATGGCAGTGGTTTCTACAGAGGAAGTTTGAGAGCACTTAGAACTTTCCTTTCACTTCTCTTCTTTCTAACTCACTCCCTACAAGCATTGATAGAAAAAAGAATAACCACTGGTTCATATTAACTTTGTAGCAGTATTTATACCATTTGTCATTGATTTTCTGGAAACTTTAGATCGAGGCTAAAGGGGACCCTTAATTTATGAAATGTGAAGTTGAGCCACTGGGAGAGTGGGCTCAGTGGAGGCCGCTTTCAAGGGCACGGTACCCAAGCAGATGTGTGTTCTGAGATATTCTAGAAAACAGCTGTTATAGATACCTCGGCAAGGGGTGAGGGGTCTGAACCCAAGAAATCTCTGGCAGAGTTGGCCCGCAAAAAATATCTAATTAATGAATGAGTGTCCCACTAGTGGGAGCAAAAACCAAAAATTCAGGAAGTAGAAGCAGAGTTCCAAAGATGGGAGTTAAAGGCAAAAAACAGTGGGATTAACCATCATGGCAAGAGGGAGGGCAGACTGTAGCCACAATGAGAGCTCGATTTTTACAGTAGTGGAAAAAATATTTCATAGATTGGCTGAACTCGGGGTGAGGGTGGATCTTAAATGCTAGAAAGAGGAGGTGTCACTTTGAGTTGCAGGCAATGGAGAGCTAGTAAAGGCTTTCAAAGCAGTGATACCAAAATAGTTTTTCTGAGCTTATCTAGCAGAATGGTTTTGAAGGGAGGAAAACATAGGCATAGTAATAAGTCAGGAATCTAGTCCTAGCCGGAGAATACAGTGGTTCAAAGCACAGGTCTCAGAGTCAGAGAGACATGGAATTGTAACCCAGATGTGCAATCCATGAGCTGTGAGAATCTGAGTGAGTAACTTTATTTCTTCAAACATCAATTTTCTCATTTGCATAGTATAGTTTATTCATTGATTCAATATTTTTGGGTCTCTCCTTTTGTCAGTCTCTGTTCTAGAAATGGAGTGAACAGGTGTACAACAGAAAGACTTACATGAAACACTTAGAAGAGGTGACATTGAAGACAAGAACTAAAAAGGGGGCATACAAATAGTGAGAAGATAACCATTTCACGAAGGGGGAATCATCAGTATAAATGCCCCGAGGCAAGAATGAGTTAGGCATACTGAGGGAAATGAAAGGAATTCAATGTGTGCTTGTGGGTAAAGGGAGGAGTGATTGAGATGAAGACAGGGAGCTGGGCAAGGGCCAAGTCGTGAAGGGTTTCGTAAGGCAGGCTAAAACCGGATGTATTTTAAATGTGATGGGAAATGTATACAGGGTGTTTCTGTGGCTCACTATTGCTAAATAGAAAATGATTGCTGTGGGACATGGATTGGAGCAGAGAGAGCATTTATAAAGCTATCGCAGAAGTCTGGAAAAGAGATAATGGTGGCTTGAAATAGGATTGATAATGAAGAAGAGAAAGGAAAGCACAGATTTGGGAGATGTTCAGGAGGTAGAATCAACAGGACTTGCTGATAAACTGAATTGGGGGAGTAATGGAAGACAAGGAATCAAAGATAATCACTATATTTCTGGCTGAAGTGGTTGGTGATAAGATTATGCTTTTTACAACGTGAGTAAGATGGGGAGAAGCAGGTTGGCAAATTAAGAGAATCTTTGTGATTTTCGTTTAAAATGTATGTTAGGCATCCAAGTGAAATGTGCCTGATGCTCACTCTGGGGATAGGTAGGGATGGAAATAAATATTTAGCAGTCAACAGAACATAAATGATGTGAAATCCATGGAATTGGATGAAGTCCCTACGGATGGATAGAGAAGTAAATGAAGTTGCAGAAAACACGGTGAATTGGTTCACACTATCCATTCAAGACTCCTAGTGTGTCTTCCTGTGCTGCAGAGCCTGGAAACCCAGCAACTATGTCTCCCAGGCTCCCTTCAGTTGTGTCACATCTGGGCTTTAGTTTCTACCCATCGGAGGCACTTGTGCAAGTGTGGAGGTCAGAGCTGAGACGTGAGGAGTAAGGCAGGGTGTGGGCATCTATTTTGAGTGTGCCGATGTTGCTGTGGTTCTGGATTCAGTAGCTCTAGTGCCAACTTCTCGACCCTGAAGGAAACTCCTAATGCTACAGTTTTCTAATTATGGTAGGGATAGCAGCATTCTTGGAAGCTCAATTCTTCAGTGAGACTCATTTCTGCAAGCTCGGACACAAGTTTCTTTTTTTAGTTCATTTAAAAAATTTAAAGGATATAGTCTTCAGCTTAAAAGAAGACATTCCTTTCTGCTTAAACTGGCTAGAGTGCATTCTATTCTGACCAACACAGTGCCTTGGCTCAGCATTGTGTCAATCTAGCATCAAGAGCTCCAGCAGAGGGGGAGACATCAGCAAACCAGAAACCAGGAGAGACTGAGAAGGAATAGGCAATGAGATGATAGGAAAACCAATAGCATGATGCCATGGAAACTGGGGAGGACTATGTTTCTTCCATAATATCATTTGGTGCTGAGCCGTCAGTCAAGAAGTGAGTAGTCAAGTAAGAAAGATACCAAGAAGACTACTGTTGAGCTTGCAAAGAACAATCTCTAAAGTGGTGAAACCAAATACTGCTGGGATTGGTTTGAAAAGGGAACATGCACTAAAGAAATGGATTCAGACACCACAGGCAACTTTTCAAGACATTTTAATGTACGGAGTATCAACAAAATGGAAAGGTAAGGAGTAGAATAGGGGCTGCATGATATTTGTTTGTATGTCTGTTCATTTTAAAGATAGGAGCTACTATAGCACACCTATAGCTGATTGTGAGACAGAGGAGATAATTGAAGAATCCAAGTATTTGAGAATACAAGTACTTTGGTTACTCTGATCACTTCCTTTTTCTCAATGAACTGTGAGGTAAAGCCATCAGCTGAAAATGAGTTGCGGTTGTGAGGCTTAAATGTTTTGAGAGCGATAAGAAGGTATGCAATGGCCGAGTAGGGATAGCAACAAGAACTATACATACTGCATTTAAATCTTAGGTCACAGAATTTACATTGACGTTGGTCTGCATGGTTCTGTGGCTTTTTCTCCAGCAACGTGTGTTCAGGGTACAGGCAGAATAGGCTAGATAGTTGCATTTAAACAATGCCCAGACTTAAGCAGATAATACAGTGGAAGGAAAGGGATATGAGGGAGTGATTATAATAATGGAAAATAGAATCTAAGTTCAGTAAAAAGTGACAAGAGAAAGTAAGAGGAGTCATTGGTGGTGAGACAGTTGCAGGTTCACCGGCTGTCATATTGATGAACTTGAAGACTGATTGGAATGAATATAATAGAGTAGGTGAAGCAGTTAGAGGAGATGGTGGTTGAAGTTGGGCTTTCAGAATTAGAGAAGTTACTGAAGATGACAAGGTCAAGGGTTTGACCATGCAAGTGGGTGACTGAAATGGGGCAGAGAAAACATTTACCAAAGTGAGGAAGTTGAGGAACTGAGAGGTAATGGCCAGATTATTCATGTGGAGTTTGAAATTGCCTGGAATGGTGTCAGGAGTAGCAGGGGAAGGGATATAGTGATCTAGGTGTGAAAATCATCAATGAATGGACAGGATTAATCAGGATCAGTTGATGATTGCGGCCAGGCAGCGTTGAGTGGTTTCCCTCTTCCCTCTTGCCAAACCTCTGTGCCACCTCGGAAAGAAGGAAACTATTAGCAACTTCCTAGTAGAATAGCTATGAAGATTGCATGAAATAATGTGTATAAAGTACCTGAAAATGTCTGGCACATTTAATGGATGATACTGTTGTTGAAGTCACTATTAAAGAGTCAACCTGCATGGGAAGAGATGCTATTCATTTTAATATTTCCTTTGTTTATTTCTTTGACCTAGAATCATAGATTATTAATTCTGGACAGGATATGGAAAGTCATCTCATCCAAAGGTCCTCAAACACAAGCCAAAGGTTAGTTACATGCATAAAAACACCTGAGAAGCCTATTAAATATATAAATTCCAGGCCTCTGCACCTGAGAATTTTTATTCTTTATGCTGGCAATGGGACCTGGGAACTTATATTTTTAATATGCTCCCTAACAGGTTCTGATACACAGCCAAATTTGAGAACCACTGCTCAGCATCTTTATTTTACAGATGGACAAACTGAAGGCCAACATTGTAAAGCAGGTAAGTGACAGAGGAACCAGGACTATTACCCACACTTTCTGCTTTTAAACCCAGAAACTAGATCCTGGCTGATATTGGCATATTGACGCACTGCAGTGGGAAGTCTTTTTCTTTATGTTCTTCCTAGGTGGATACACTGACTATGGCAGCAAAGTGGACAGCATAATTTTATGCCATCAATCAAATGAGCTTTACAATAAATGTTTCAAAAGGTGCTGGGCAAAGTAGAGGGTGCAAGTTCCAGTGAGATGAGCTGATAGCTCTTCCAATAATAGAAACCTATTACTGTGGTGTTTAAAGTAACTCAAAGTGCTAGACATACCTTTTTTTATATTTATGTATTTATTTGAGGTAAATACACATATATATTACCATCTTTACCATTTTTAATGTACAATTCCATGATAATAAATACCCTTATATTCTTTTTTTCCCTTTTATGCTCCTCCCTCATCCTCCCCTTTCCAGTTTCTGGTAGCCACCAATCTACTCTCTATCTTCATCAATTTTAAAAAAATGTTTTTTGAAGAAAAAATGGCAAGAGATTTTGACTCAATAGTAATATGAGTATCAGATTAACTAGGTCAATATGTGAAAATTGTGTACAAGTAATAGGCAACCATGCTAACATTTCCTGTCCTGGTGAAGTGATTCCTGTCTATACATCAGAATCGTGCTTTTGGATTCTGATTTAACTGATAGGACTACCTATAGATTTTTATATATATTTATGAATAAGCATCTTAGGTAACCCCAACCTTATAAAAACTCTTTAAACAACCAAATCTGGGCACACTAGGGCATACTCTGCAACCCTGCCATGTGTTGACAACCCCTGGCTACGTAAGAGAATTAGGAACATAAAAATTGATTCCAGTGGGTTGCCATTAGAGGTAACAGTAGCTGCTTTGAAGACTGCAGTCAGCATGGCAAGTGGTTTCAAATAAAATAGTGGGAAAATAGTCACCATTTCACTGAACTATAAGGTCAGGAACTGGACACTACCTAGAATTTTGTTGCCCATCTGCTATAGGAGGGTGCACTTTTCTGTGAAACACTTAGAAGAGGGTGGGCAGTGGTATTACACATAAAGACACTCTTCTGTTCCATTCCTACTGCATATGCAACAGCTCCCAAGTACCATTGCCTAGCAAACATGCCTAATGCTGACAGCTAGTATGTTATCCAAACTCACTGTATATATTATTTTCCTACTCTGCTAGACAACAAAAATTATTGTAACTGGGAGAAACAGGTACAGAGAAGAATTATGACCCTCTTCACACTCTTATTTTTTAATTTACAAGTAGAGAAAATTTAGGCAGAGACAATGCTGTCTAGTGTACCTCTAGGACATTATACAATTGAGATGGAACACTGTGGCCTTCTCCAGAGACAAAAGATGGACTCCTCCAAATGTTGTTCATGACACCAGAGGCTTTATTTCAGTATAAGTAAGGAAGACACCTCTAGAAACAATGTGTGAGGTAAATCTTCCCCAAGAACAAAAGATGCCAAGGCTGGGACATGAGAAGCCTTGCGTAGCTATAACTTTTAGATGTACTCAATTATCTCTAATAATTACAATGTGTAAAGCCTGAGAAATTGAGATGTCATTGTTACAATCAGTGTCACAGCTGTCAGCCCACATGGAGGCTTCGATTGGGCATTCCAGCTCTGTGACGTCCCTCCGCGGAGTTGCTATTGGCTGGACCCTCACAACCTGTGGAAGACAATCAGTTTTTGAAAGTCTGAGGTAGGTAGTACCCAGTATTCTGTTTCACTCTTGCTTGGTCTCATTCTTGGAGTTTCTGCTTTACTTAAATCAAAATTTTCAAGGGAATGATGAACTCACAAACTGCTATGGAATCAAAGCAGACATCTTTCTGACATTTCTAACAGGTTGAATAGACATTTATATTTTTACCAAGTGTCAGAATGAGAAAGCCTTTTATTTCACTACTTAGCATAAAGATAGACAAAAAGGGTAAATTAAGAAAATGATCAATGCTCAATATTTCAGCTGGATTTTTACAAATGTTACTACCTGCATGAATTTTTGAAATACAGAACTCTAGGAAGCAAATCTAGAGAATCATTCATGAGTTAATTTCCCACTTAATTCCCATTTATAACTTAAAATTTTAACAAAATTGTGTTCAAAATTAAGGCCATCTGTCATATTATTTAAAATGATTATTGTTATTGGTTTTTACATCTTAATAAGGAATTCTTGGATGATACATTTAACTTAGCCTTGCTGCTACTAAAGGATATACTTAAAATGAGGAAAAGAATAAAATAAATAAGGCAGTTATGAAATACCAAGATTTGAAAAATGGGCCTTATTAAAAAATTTTCCAACTTCATTCATCTTTTTATCTTCTTTAGACAACCTTAATGCAATGCTTTACCTTAACAAAGGTAAAATGGCTCATTTTCCATCCCTTTCGTGAATTTTACTGATAGCTTCAAGCCATGTTCTCTTGAAGTGTGGCCTAGGAAAGCCTACATCAGATTTACCTGGGAAGCTGATGAAATTTGCACATTCCCAGATCAATTTTATAAATCGGATCATCAGGGATTGGATCCCAGACATCTGTGTGTTAGAAGTTCCCTCAGGTGATTAATGGTGACACTCCAGGTTGAGAACCAGCAGGCTTTATTTAGTTTTTAAATAAATGTTATTTTGTATTTTAAGGTATATAACATGAGGTTTCGGGATACATATAGATAGGAAAATTGGCTTTCTGAAAGTACACCACATCTCATATGAGTTGCAGAATTCCAGACAGATTCAGATCCAGGATGGTTGAGTAAACAAAGATAAAAAGTTGTGCAAAATATACCGCTCCACAGGATTTTCCTCAATGTTATTCAATCTAAACATTTCCCTAGCATTGTGTGAGTTACTAAATAAAAGTAAGCTAGACAACCCAAGTGCCCATCAATACATGAGTGGATTAATAAAATGTGGGCTCTACTCAGCCACAAAAAACAATGGTGATATAGCACCTCTTGTATTATCCTGGATAGAGCTAGAGCCCATTCTACTAAGTGAAGTATCACAAGAATGGAAAAACAAGCACCATACATACTCACCATCAAATTGGTATTAACTGATCAACAGTTAAGTGCACATATGGTACTAACATTCATCGGGTGTCAGGCAGATGGGAGGGAGGAGGAGGGGATGGGTATATTCACATGTAATGGACGTGGTGTGCACCTTTTGGGAGATAGACACGTTTGAAGCTCTGACTCAGGTGGGGCAAAGGCAATACATGTAACCTAAACATTTGTACCCCCATAATATGCTGAATTAAAAAAATTTAAAAAATAAAGTAAGCTAGACTCAATGTCCTTGACCTCATGGTGAAGGAGACTGGAAGATCTATTTTAAATGCTAAATAAACCTTTTTCAACTTAATAGTCCACTATTCCAAATCCTTTTAGCGGTGGGAGGTAAGAGGCGTTGAAAGAGCACGAAATAATGGCCAGAGGAATTCAAGTGCTACAGTGCTAGCAAGGTCCTATGAGACTGTGCCAATCTCAGTTCTTCTGAAGTCACGAATTCTCAATGTTATTTTTAAGTCAGTTGTATTGAGGCATAATTGGTATATGGTAAAACTAACTCCTTTTAGATGTTTAGTTTTGAGATTTGACAGTGTATGGAGTCATGTAACCACTATGCAATCAACATACAAAATATTTTCATCATCTAAAAGCGTTTCCTCATGAATCTTTGAAGCTCATCATTGCCCTCTACTCCCAACTTCTAGCAACCCCTAATCTGTGTCCTGTAGCTAGAGTTGCCTTTTCCAGAAAGTCATTCAATGAAATTATACAATTTTTTGCCTTTTAAGTCTGGCTTCTTTCACTTTGCATAATGCTTTTGAATCATCCATGGTGTATGGTATAGTGGTAGGATATTTCATGGCTTTTTATACTCTACTATGAGTATACCAAAATCTGTTTACACATTCACCAATTGATGGTATTTGAATTGTTGCCATCCTCAAGGTTTGAGCCAGAACAGATTCTGTACTCAATCATATTTCCTGAATCTCATTATTTAAGATTGATAGTTTATTGAATTGCTTCCGCACATTTGTCAAAAATCAGTTGATCATATACATGTGGATCTATTTCTAGGCTATCTGTTCTTTTCCATTGATCTGTGTGTCTTATTCTTTGACAATAACTTGCTATCTTGGCTATTTCTAGCTTTTTAGTAAGTATTGAATGTAGGCAATGTTGAGTCCTCCAACTTTGTTGTTCTTTAATTGGTTATTCTATGCTCTATTCTATTCTATTCCATGTAAATTTTAGAATAAGCTTATTGATTCTCACTACAAAAAATCCTGCTAGTATTTTTATTAGTATTGTGTTGATTCCACAGATCAATTTGGGATAGAGTTGATATATCTGACAATATTCAACTTTACAATTAATGAGTCTGATATAAGACTTTATAAGTCTTATTTGATTTTTCTCATATTTTGTAATTTTTAGCATACAAAATATCTGCATACTTTATTAGATTTATCTTTAAGTAGTTCGCAGTTATTTATAGGTAGCACATAAATATATAATAGATTTTTTTTTCTGTCTGTTGACTTCATATTCTGCAACTCAGCTAAATCAATAGATCTAGTAGTATTTTTAATATAGATTATTTAGAATTTTCTACATAGGCAATCACATTATCTAAAAAATCAAGAGAGTTTCATTTCTTCATTTCCAATCTGTGCATCTTTTACAAATTTTTCTTACATTACTGTGCTGGCTAGGACTTCAGTATAATGTTTAATAGAAGACATGAGAACAGATATTAAGCCTTGTTTTCCATCATGGGGGGAAAAACTTCAGTCTTTTACCTTTAAAGAATGATGGTAGTTGTAAGTTTTCAATAGATGCCATGTAAGAGGTTGAAGAATTTCTCTTTTATTACTAGTTTTCTGAGAGTTATCATTCATGGATGTTGAGTTTTACCAAATGGGTCTTCTGCAAATATTAAGAGGACTCTATTTGTTGATATGGTGAATTATATCACTCATAATCCCACTAATCCAAGAAATAAAAACTGCTCATATTTTCATAAATTTTCTTCCAATCTTTAATCTCTAAATATAACTTATTTACTAAAATTAAAAAATAGTATTTATATAATTTGCATGCTTTTTTCTCAACATTTTATTTAAGAGATGTTTCATGTCATTTAGCTTTAAGAACACAATTGTAGTGGCTTCATAAAAGCCTATCCTATGTATGTACTGTAATACTATTCATAAAATAATAATGATAATTATAGCAATTCAAATAATTAATAGCCTTTTCTTTGTACCAATTACTATTAAGTACTATTGCATGTATTAATATTTTAGCCTCATAACAACTCCATGAGGCAGGTATCATTATGATGGTGATTGTGCCAATTTTACATCTAAGGAAACAAAAACAAAAGAGGTTAGATAGCTCTCATGGTTGCATAGCTAGTAAGTGGTGGAAACTGATTTCTGGCTGTGTAGGCTATAGTCTTTCCCACATTATACTGTTTACATTGTCACTATAAAGTACACATATTCTATTGTGTCACTGAGTAATAAGCAACGCTATGATAAATACAATTGGAAATAAGTATTTAACCGTATTTCTCACTATATCCTTGAACAGATTCATAAAGAAGGATTAAGCCGTCAAGGCTTTGGGACAAAAGTATGGATTCTTCAAGAAGGCTTGAAGCATACTAACTAATTACCTTTCTGAAATTAGTCCTATTGGAATATAGGAATAGTACACTCTAACCAAGATTAAGTTTTTTTATTTTGTTAATATTTGATAGGTGAAAATAGCAGGATTTTTTCATGTTTAATGTTTCCTATGTTTATTGTTGATTTCTGCTTATGTTTCCTGTCTGTCATTCATGATTTTTGCTAATATTTAGTGTATTCAGTTTTTAATGAAATTTTTATATGTCAAATCAAAAATTTGTTCTTTGATATTCTATTTGTTTTACATTTTCTTTGCTTACTTTTTTTAACTTTTCTTCTTCTTTTTTCTTGGACAGTAGTTTTAAAGTCAAATCAATTTTTTATTTGCTCTTATTCCTCATACATATAATCAGAAGTTTTTGCTGAGTCAGTATTACATCAGATATACATATATATATTATTCAAGTATTTTATAGTTTTTTAAAATTCATATAAAATTCATCTTACTGTGTGCTGTGAGTTGAGGAAGTAATTTGGCTTTTTCCTGAAGAGGAAATCAATACCCTAGCATCATAATTCTACAAATTTTTCCCTAATGAATTGATAACAATTTTATCTCTCTCTCCCAGATTTATTAAGGTATAATTGACAAATAAAAATTGTATATATTTGCAGTGTACAATATGATGTTTTGATATATGTATACATTGTGCAATGATTAAATCAATCTAATTAACATATGTATCATATCACATACTTATCCTTTTTTGCTGGTGAGAATGTTTAAGATCTACTCCCAGCAATTTTCAAGTATACAATGCATTATTATTACTGTCATCACCATGCTGTATAATAGATCTCCCGAACTTATTCCTCTTGTCTAACTGAAACCTTGTACCTTTTGACCAACATCTCCCCATTTCCCTCCATCCACCAGCCCCTGATAACCACTATTCTACTCTCTGCATTAGTGAGTTCAACTTTTTTAGATTTCAGATATAAGTGAGATTATGCGGCATTTGTTTTTCTTTGCCTGATTTATTTTACTTAATGTCCTCAAGGTTCATCCATGTTGTTACAAAGCACAAGATTTCTTTCTTTTTTAAGGATGAATAGTATTTCATTATATACACACACACACGCATATATGTATGTGTATTTTATATATATATAAATTTCACATTTTCTTTACCTGTCCATCCGTCAGTGAACATTTAGGTTGATTCCATATCTTGGCTATTATGAAAAATGCCACGAACATAAGAGTGCAGATATACCTTTGACATACTGATTTCATTTTCTCTGGATATATATCCAGAAGTGGTATTGCTGGATCATATAGTGATTCTGTTTTTAATGTTTTGAGGAACCTCCGTACTGTCTTCCTTAACGGCTATACTACAACTTTATCTTACATTAAATGATTATATATGCACAGACCCATTCATGATATCTCTATTCTGCTCTGCTGAACTATTATTACTCTAGAAAAGTAATACAGTGTAGGATAATCTAGGTTCAGACCTGATATTTCCACTGTCATATGACCGTGAACATCTTACTTAACCTCTCTAGGTCTCATTTTCATCATTTGAATATGATTATCTTAAAGTATAGATAACACTTAGATTAATGCCTGGCACATAACAAGCTCTTACAATAGCTTATTTTTATGCTTAAATGTTTCGAGATTAAGGTTTCTTTATGTCAAGAGTAAAAAGTAATCTCCCTCATTCTCTATTAATTCTAATCTAAAAAACCAATATATCTTTTTAATTAAGTTGTTATCAATTAATACATGTTATTAATTGGTGACATTTAAAAGAAAGATGGACAGAATCTTATCGGAGAGAAAAACAATAACTGTTCCTCTGAAATTCCTCTAATACATACTTCATATGAACGAAAGTGTTAAAATATATTTTTTATCATGGCTTCAAGACTAAGCCATACAAAATAGATTAACTGTGAATGAAGAGAGCAAAAGCAGGTAATGCAGTTTCCCAAAAGAGTTTTCGCAATTGAATTTTCTGGCATTTTTCACTGATCATTTAGCCACAATAATTAATGATCTTCTTATTTTATTATATTGAAAATTAAAGCTCAGTATCATACTATCCTTCCTTTTTTCTTAATATTAATCATCAGTCATTATGAATGCCTTCATTGTGCTTTCTAATAAAGTTGGAAGTACCAGTTTCACTAAATTAATTGATTACCTTGGCTTTAAGACATGGATTATTTAAAGGATCAAAGTTTCCGTGTATTGCCTCTAGATATAAAGCCCATACGAGGCAAGGTACTAACCAAATCATTTCTTTGCCTCAGACTGAATGGCATCCTTTGGCCCTGCTATGGCTATTACACCTGAAGTCACTCTCAAGAGGAACACCAAGAGAGGATACGGTGAGAGATAAAGCACCTGGTGCAATCCCCCATCCCCGCAAAGGAAGCATTTTGGAGTCACTAGTCTCTGATGCTTCTGATATCCTGTGTCAAAGAGAATTTTCTCCATTTCTATCTTACCCTCTGGCTCCAGAGAATATCCTACTAGGTAATAATGAGTGAAGTAAGATCATTTAATTTCAGATGGTGTTCCATCCTGCTTGGGCAGGCCCTAGAGGGTGGCACAATGGGAAAGTCCCTTTTAGTCATTTATGTGAAGTTGATTCAGCAGCAGAACACATTTTTAAGGATATTTTCCAATCAGAAATATCTGGATCTCTTATCAGAGATTTAAAAGTCTACATATATTTATCTTTGCATAACCCACAGAATTTAAGAAGATTAAAATTTAAGATTCTAAAATTTACTGTTCAGTGATAGATTGTGAAAACTATTGTGAAAAATCTCAAAATAAGTATATTTGCTCTAAGGATTTATTCATTCGCTTATCGAGTACAATGTAACAGGTAATTTGTGCTAGGCAGTGGGAATAAAGCACATAATCTCTATGTTGTCCTCAAACAATCTAATCTGATGAGAGAGACTCATCAATATACCCAGCATGAGAGAAATCGTGACAGTCCCCAAAACACAGAGAAAGTCAAGACTCTGCTTAAAATGAAGGGAAAACTTCAAAGAAAATAATATTTGATATCTAATAATGAGAAAAAGTTCACCACTATGAGATCTCTTGGTCCTTTGAGCAATTCCTCAAGTCACAAGGCTCCAGTATACCCTGAAGAATGTACAGTTGGCTTTAAGCCATCTCAGAAGAAAAGGAAAGAAAGATTAATTATTGACCAGATTTGATGCCAAGAGAGGAGTTATTTGCTAAGAGTTTTACATATGTGAACATATGTAATCTTGATAATAAACATAAAACATACACTTTTATTCCCTTTTTATAGATAAAAGAAATTGAGATTCGGTAAAGCACAGTATAACATATCTAGTAATTGCAGAGCCAGCATTTTGCCTAGCTTTGTGTAATTCAATAGTTTGTCCCAAAGACCTAAGTCCTTCCTGAAACCTAAAGCCACCTCCAGGTTTCTAATGATCTGTGCTGAGAGAGCAAAGGTAGAAAGGAACTAAGATTCCAAAATGGGCAGTACAGCTTAGGGTTTATAGCAGAGCTTTAAAGTCAGACAGTTCTGGGTTTAAACTCTTGACTGTGCTGCTTGCAAGCTTGGACAAGTTATTTAGTTTTTCTAGAACTCATTTTTTTTTTTTTTGCAAAATATGCATACTAAAAGCATTCACTTTCTTTGAGGCAGTTGTGTGAGAATTATATTCAAAATACATATAGAAACTCTTAGCTCTAAGCTTAACACATATATCTGTTTAATAAATATCAGCCAAGACGTGGCTTAAGCAAATGAATATACCCAGAACTACGGCAATCTGTCTGGCTTCCTGACAACATTCAGATATGCAGGAGCTATTCCAAATCCCCGAAGAAGAAGTCAGGTTTTCCCAAGGATTTGTTCTCAGATCCTGGGCTGAGGTGAAATCTAGAATTTCAGCTACACGTCAGAGTAGAACTGTGACGGAACTTCCTTGAACAGCCTAGCATTTCTAAAGGTCCAGAGTGGTAAAGGGTGGTCTGGGAGTGGTCCCTGAAGGTCTATACAAGCCTCAACCCTCTGGCACCCACGTGGTGGGGAAAACCTGACTGAACAGGTATCATAACACTACAACACTACAACAACAACAGCTCTACCTTACATGAGTACTCATGGGTCCTGGTAGGATAATTGCTGTCCACATGGATCCACCGGAAATGCAAGCACTGCCTCCCAAACCCCCGACTGGCCCTCCATCCCATCCACAAAATCATGGAAGAGAGCCAAGGATTCTGACTGAACAGCATCTGCTGTGTTGATAGAGTTGTGTGTGCAGCCAACAGATGGGTGCACACATCCTGCGGCTTAGCAATGTGTGCAAGTGACCATACACACATTCCAAAGTGTGAACAAAGTGTTTTTCTGAGAAAGATGTGACCTGACACTCTTAGAGAAAAACAAACATTCATTTTTACCCATAACAGGCACCCTCAGAACTCTCTTATAGTAGAAAAGGGTAAAGTTATGAAAGATACTCACTTTATAGAAAAGCATGTATGTGTGTGTGCACATGTGTATATAAAATAATGCCCTTATAATCTCCCTACTGGTATAATTCTGTGTTATATTGATTCTTTGGACATTTTTAAAAATAAACCTTACATCTAAATATCAGTATAATTGAGGTAAGTGGTTTTATTGTATAGGTGTCTAATTGCTATAATGATATCAGATAAATTATAGTGAGAGGAAAAACAGAAGAAAAACACTACATAGCACAGATGCCTGGTTTGCTTAAGGATGGAGTCCTGCAGGTATGTGTGTGTTATTCTCTGCACTGCCTTTCAATCTGCCTCAATCATTTGAATCATTTGAATCATTTAGCAAGCATAGCTCGAAGGAAACTTAGATCATCCAATTTCATCTCTCATTTTAGAGTTGAGAAAACTGACACCCAGAGAGATTGTTATTTGCTTAAGGTAACCAAGCTAATTAACAACTCCCCTAGAAATAGAAATAAATGCCTTCTACAATGCGGAGCTCATCAGGAAGCATTTCTAACTCTGCAAACCTTTAAATAGTTTGAATAAAAAAGCCTTGGGACAAAGCAAACTCATAAAAATCTCCAAATTTGTAACTCACACATTTTTGACATTGGAAAGACCTCTTTTTTCTGCTTTAAATGTTGTATTAACATTGGCATTTGCTTTGGGTACTAATTGAGCACCCACCTACCGACAACTTTGTGTAACACACCATCAAAAGTGTCTATGATGTACCAGTTTTATGATATATTTGTTTATGTAAATTAACAACTGTCTCCAAATTCCATGTATTGTGGAGTACTTATAGCAAACTTTTCATCTCTTTTACCTTTTTCATATTACTTTGTAAGCTTCTGGCTTATGCCCACCCCCAAGCAATCTGTCTGCCTTCAAATTTCCCTTGTGTGCACTCAACTAGTGAGCTGAGCATTTTCTCAGTAGCACTTATCATAATTGTACTTCATTATTTGTAAAATTATTTGTTTAATATTTAATATTTATCTCTCCACTCTACTGCAAGCTCATTCAGGAAAACCAAAGGTCGCTTTATACCTTGCACATAGTTCTGGAACATTCTGGGTATGAATAAACCTTTTTGTATGAGTGAATGGAATACAGACTAATTTTAATGTTAGTATCAGGGAAAAGATACTGAAATAAGGAAGTTATACTATGCCACCAGTAAAATGCTTATAAAGTTTTTCAAGGGCAGATGTGATATGTTTCAAATTACCCCATTTTTTCTATTATGTGTTATCAAAGCTATAATATCTTGAAGACACAGGAATAATAAAGCTTTGATTAAAGTTAATTCACTAACAGTATTTGCCTGAATTTCAGTCTGTCTTGCTTAAGGTGGTACTTTTCTATCAGTTTTACTAAATCAAATTTAAGAATAAAATTGGATTTTTTGATAAAGGCCATTCATGTAACCAAAATGTTTGTACCCCCAAAATATTCTGAAATTAAAAAAAAAAAGGATAAAATTGGAGAGTAACATGAAGTATACTTGGAGCTCAATGTGTGCAGCTCTGTGAGCACATGCCTTTGTTGCTCTCACCTTTGTGTGCAAAGGATTGCCACATAACTAATGGCATGGACATTGGCCAGAGAAGATTGGGTCAGGGGATTTCCAAGTCCAAGAAAGCCTAGAAAAAAATGACAATAAAAAGGTGACTTTCTACCCCAGCTTGAAGAGAGATGAATGAAGCAAATCAGCTTGAGCACGTAGTCAGGCCATGTGGCTAGAACCACGGGCCTCAAAAGCATCCTGTGACAAAACTAGCAATGGCAGCAAATCTACAAACTAGAGCATCCTTCTTTCTGAGTGGACATAGGCAAAGGGAATGGATTAGACCTGGATTTCTGTCCACTTAACATCTGATGCCCACCACCTCCACCCTTGCTGTGACCTTCTTGCTGGAGGATTAAACTTCTTTTCTTCATTGATGTTGGCCTCATGCACATGACCTGCTTAAGCCGCTGAAATGTGAGCAGAAGTTATGTGTGTCACTTTTGAGCAGAAGCATGGCTCATCATGTCTCTTTTCTTTCTTCCATAAGATCAACAATGCTCCAGAAGGAGGCTGTTCCCATAGGTGGGATAGAACGAAGAGGACACGGAGCAAACTTCAGTCAACCCAGCACTGATAAGGAACGTAGGTGAGAAATACATTTTGCAGATGTAAGCCACTGAGATTTTAGGAACATTTATTATTGCCACATATTTAACTTAAGCTAGTAGATGGAGACAGAAAAGCCAATCTCTTTGCCTACATTCTAGATGTTTGAGAAAGATTCTCTCTGAAAAGGAGTGAGAACAGTGATGGGGAAACCAAGACATCTTGAAGAAGAAGGAGAGAGATAAACTTAAACTTAAAAGTGCCAACAGTTGTTAAAATAAAAGTTAGAGTGAACCCAAGATATATAAAAAAAGAAAAACAATTTCAATAAAGAGACTTGAAATTTAGGTACTGAATCATAAGGCAGAGAGAATTAACCACAAAAATCTGGGTTTTTCCTTTCTTCTGAGAAAATATATGCATATGTGGTCCAGAATGACACTGATGTGGACACTGATCCACCTTTCAAAACTCTCTCCACCTGAAGTCTCTTCTAAATAATGGAATGGTAACCCATCTTTCCAGTTGTCTAGGCTAACACTCTTAGAATTGTTCTTAACTTTTATTTTCTCACACCATACCTATAATCTATTAGGAAATCATGTTGGCTATACCTTAAACATATATCCAGAGTTCTTCCATGTGGCTGAAGAACTGTATTAATCATGAACTTTATCCCCAAATTTCTTCCCCACACAATACAAACTATCTTCACAAGTACAAAAATCCTACACAAAGCAGACTCTTCACACAAAACAGAGAATAATGAAACTTTAAAATAACTGTGAGTAGAAAGATAAAAATTAACAAGAACCAATGCCCATGTATCTCACATTTCTGCCCACCTGTGCCCAGCCACAAAACCGTGCATTAAGCAAAGGTAGACAGTGAAAACTGCCAACAACCAAAAGAAAGTCACTAGCAAAGTGTAAGATGGTAACTAACCATCAAAAGATTAAATCCACGCAAAATCTGAAATTATGAAAAAATTTCAGAAAATTTATGAAATTTTCATTTCAGAAAATTTATGAAAAAAACCAGGCAGATCAGAACACTCACCATGAGAAAGGGATTTCAAAGTGCTGAGTACACATGATGTAAGGGACCATGAAGGTCCAGGGGTACAATTTAAGGAGATTTAACAGTTGAATATAATTGAAAACACAGATACAAACATGTCTTCTAAAAACACAGGTTCTGGGATGGGGTTTGGGGGGAGAAGACAAAAGGAAAGAAGAAGTGCATTTTGGCAAACTGGTGGTCAATGGGAAAGAAATGGAAAAATTTTAGAGTTTTGAATGACAAAAGAGAAGCACAAAATTTTTCACATCTCCCATCCCACCAACAAAACAAAACAGAATAACAGCAAAAAAAAAAAAAAAAACCAAACAAAACAAAACAAAAAACACCCTCAAGTTCCTGGATTTTGATAGATCAACAACAACGGAAAAAAATCATTAAACTAAGAATCACGTAAAACACTCCAATATCATAAAAATGAACAAAAGGAAAAGAAAATCTATAGAGAATTACTACAATAATAGTAATAATAATAAAGAAAGCAAACAAAAACCAAAAAACAGAAAATAAAATTTCACGCAAATATGTAGAGTAAAACTCCCTTGAATAACAACCATGAAACAAAAGAAAATTATTAAGTCTATACTCCAAACAATTAAAAATACTCAAAGACACAATTGAGGATATGAATATTCACCCTTAAATCAGAAATTCAAAAAACTTAGAGGTCAAATGGACCCAAAACAGGGAGGAATAAAAAAGAGTCCACTGATCTCAGGGAGAAATAGAAGAAAATAGCAAGATTACTCATAAATGAAAAATAAATTAGAAGGTACCCAGGGAAGAAGTGAGTCAAACGAAAAATTTAAAAAGGGCATTGCTTGGTGTCTGGGCATGATGGCCCATGCCTATGTTCCCAGCACTTTGGGAGGCCATAGTGGGAGGAGCCCATGAGGTGAGGAGTTCAAGACCTACCTGTATGAGTGACAGAGCAAGACTTCATTTCAAAACAGAACAAACAAACAAACAAACAAAAACACCAGGCATTGAAGCCAGAAGAATTAGACTAGCATCATGAGAATTTTTAAAAACAGCATACAAAGCAAGGCAACATTACACATCTCAATTAAAGTATAAACCAGAGATCATATAGTCAGTCAAGCTATCATTCAAATATCAAGGCTATAGGACTACATGGTGAGACATGCAAGATCTTAGAGATCTCAGGAAATTTTGCATCTATCAGCCCTTCTCGAGGAATCTATTAGAGAATAAATTTCATCCAAAGAATGACGATTTCAATAACTTCAGAAAAATGAATGCATTTTAAAAATCTATAAATTTATAATTACATATAAGATTAAAATAATAATGAGGGTAAACATGAAAGCTAATGTACAAGTAAATATATGTACAAATAATTTAGAAGTAATGCTACTGAAAAAAATTAGGACACAAGAAACGGAAAGAAGAAAATCCAGAAAGCTCATTGTTGTAAGGCAATAGATCAGTATTCCAAATTCTAAGAAATACTGATAAAAGATATAGTAAAAGGTAAAATAAGAAAATAGGGGATTAAGAGCATTAAAGAATGTGTAATTATAAAAGTAACAAAAACAAAATATAAAACCTAAATACCCATTTTTTAAGAACAAACTTAGAATATACCTCTCATAGAAAAAGAAATATAAAACGAACTATACGTTACACACACACGAGCGCCTGTGCGCGAGTGCACACACACACACACACACACACACACACAAACACACACCTATCTTAGTCCTCAAGTCAGTACTGTATCTTATTTCATGGGGAAACAAAGGACATTTTTACTAAGATCAGAAAAACGGTAAGACTGTTTCTATCTTTTCTACTATTCAACATTGTAATAAAAGTATTTGCCAAAGAAATTTAACAAGAGAAATCAATTAGACGCATAAGAATGAGCAGAAAAGAAATAAAACAATCTGTTTTCAGTTGATATGATAAGAAATTGAGAAGCCCCTGAGAATCAATGATAAAACTAACTCAAACGATGAAAGAATTCAGTAAACAGCAGAATATAAAATTAACAAACAAAAATCAATAGCCTTCATATATACAAAAATAAACAGTGAGAGAACATCATGGCAGAGATAACCCCATGTGTGACAGCAACAAAGAAGAAAAATATTTAAAAATAAATTTAGCAAGAAATATGTGAAACTTATATGAGGAGAGTTTAAAATATTCCTGAAAGACATAAAAGTAGACTTGATCAAATGGAAAGATATCCCCTGTTCTTGCATCAGACAACTCAACATTATAAAAATGTCAGTTTCCCTAAATCAATTTATAAATTAAATGTAATCCAAAGACAAATACCAATAAGCTATTTTATGGTGTGAGAGAAATTGAAAATAAAGTTCATATGGGAAAACAAACATGCAAGACTAGTCACTAAAATAGCACAAAAGGAAAACTGTAACAGGTTCTAACCTTATCGGATATCAAAATTTGCTTTAAATAAAGCCTCTATGATTAAAACATTTTGCTACCGAAACATAGATAATGGACCAGTGGAACAGAATGGAAAGTCCAAAATTAGACCTTAATAAAATGGAAACTTAGTATATGATAAAGGTGGCATCTCAAATCCCTGAAGTAAAGATCAACTTCTTAATAACTGGTACTGAGTCAAGTAGGTAGCCACTTGGAAAAAGATAAATTTGATCTATTGCTCATACCACACACAAGAATGTACTCAAAATGGATTAGGGATATAAATTTAAAAAAAATACATCAAACAAGTATAAGAAGAAAACATAGGTGAATTCCTAATTATACTTGACATATAAAAAGGCTTTATAACTATGACTCAAAACTCAGAGGTAATAAAAGATTGATAAATTTTATTATATAAAAGCCATTTTGCATGGAAAAAATTGTAGACAAAGTCAAAAGACAACTAAAAAGTTGGAAAAAATAGTTGCAATATGTATTACGATAAAGAATTAATGCTCCTAATATATCAAGAACTCTTAAAAAAAGGGACAGTCTCAAAATTCTGATAGAAAAATAGGAAAAAGATATAAATAGACCATGCATTTTTAAAAAGATATAAAAACGGTTCTCAAACATTTTTTAAAAAATTCAAATGCTAATAGACAGCAGCAAATTAAAACAATATTGAAATAACATTTCTCTGTTATCACAATGACAATTAAAAAAAAAAATGGCAAAGCATTCTATAGGCAAGCCTACAGGGAAAGGTACTCATATATTTCAGATAGGGATGTAATGACTCTGGTGTCCCTTGCTGCCTATCTGTAAGTAATAAACCTGCCTACATCTTGTAGCTTCTGTCTCATCAGACTCAGGCAAGTTGATAACCAGTGCACAGTGAACCTCTTTGCATGGTTTAGTACACTGACACGTATTTCCTAGCTCTGTTTGCTGAGAGGACCCAAAGGTGAACTAGCAGCAGTGAGCACACCAGCTTGCTTTAGTGCCCTGATCACTGCTTTTAAACACCGTTTTTCAATAAAAGGAACCAAGGCTAATTGGAGAAGTGGCTGATTCCAGGGCTGTGGAGAAACACAAGATGAGTTTGGCACACTGCAATGCCAGAAATGGAGAGTGATCTGAAAAGGACGGGGCTTGTAGAAAGAACAGAGCTGCCAACCTGAAAAAGCAACCAACAGTCAAAGCTGAACCATTTAAGCACAAAATAAGTATTGGATTTTAACCCATAGAATAAGATATATTTCCCTGAGTCCATAGATAAATAGAGTCAATAAACAGAGGAAAAGAAATCACTCTTCTTTACAGTAGAATTCTAATTAATACATATAGAAAACACCAAAAAATTGCTATCAGACAAATGTCACAGTAAAAATTGATGAAGACAAGTTCCACTAATGGATGAGTGAACAGAAGTTTGAGGAGAAACAGATTTGCGTAGTATAAAAATATTAACTTTACAAGTGGAAAAATCTGGAATACACCACCATAGCAGGTAACTAAAGTCAACATCACCAACAATAAGACGTATATAGACATCAAGGAGCCCTTGACATGAGGCATGGAGAAGTACACGTCATCTCTGTGGTATTCTTGACCAAAGTGCATAAGCTCATTCCAATCATGAGAAAGCATCAAACTCAAATTGAAGGACATTCAACAAAATAACCGATGAGTATTCCTCCAAAGACACAAGATTATGAAAACCAAAGAAGACTACAGACCGTCACATTTTGAAGAAAACTTAGGAGAAAAAACAACTAAAGTGGAATCTTGGAACAGAAAAAAGACATTATAAAATCTGGTGAAGTTTGAATAGGATGTGTTCAGTTAACAGTAGTGTATTGATCCTGATTTCTTGGTTTCGGTAATTGTACTATGATTGTATAAGATTTTACCATTAGGAGAAACTGGGTGAGGAGTACACAGGAATCCTCAATCTACTTCTTCAAATTTCTGTACGTCTGGGTGGAGCACAGTGCGACACCCTGTTTAGTGGTGCATGGAGCACCGCACCCTTCTCCCCTGCTCTGCTTCTTCTTTTCTTCTACAGACCTTATCACCTTCTAGCAAACAGCAAGGTTACTCACTGGTGATGTTTATTTTTTTCTTTCCCCATCTACGGTTCCTTCTCTCAATTTAAGCTCCATATAAGAAGGTACCTTTGCTTTTATTCACTGATAATCCCTGAAACAGTAACAGGTACATAATGGCATTCGGTTTATATGATTTCAAGTAATTAATGATTCTTTCACCATTAAAACTATAAATAGAAATTGGAAGCATTACTCATTGTGACTAACTCTACCAGATAAGTCTTTACAAACTGGATGTTTGCATCCTAACAGCAGCGCAAATGCAATTTCCTTTTTTTTTGTTAAGTGAACAAATATATTCAACCAAATATTTTAGTATTTCATGCAGGAGCTATTCTGGGCTTCTGAAAAATATTTTGATAACCTTTTTAACAAACCCTGTTTTGTGCCACGTTAGTAAATGGAGTTGCTTACTACAGCTAACTGGCCACGAGCAATGGTCAGGGCATAAATGCTAACACTTACTGTGTGATTTCTAAAAATGAAAATACAGCACATATTGAGTTGTTTCACAAAATGCTATTGGATTAAATTTTTATTTTTACATTGTATGGACATCGGTAGCAAAGGTTTATTTTTAATTTATTTTCTGAAAAAAATACAAACTTTGTCTATTTTTCCAACAGATCCAAAATGGCCATTATTCCTTCTGGGAGCCTGTGTGAATTTTTAATTGGTCCTATTACACTTCTCAAAGGGGTTACAAACAATAGACATTGTGTGCCTTTAATTGGCAGTAGCCAAACATTTTTAGCAGTGTCAACCAGAGTGACTGACACATGTCTAATACAGTGGGCTATTTTCTATGAAAGCCTTTGCTTTCATTTCTTCTTTTCCTTTTTCTTTTTTTAATGAAAAGGAAGTAATGCATGCTGGTAACATTGCCAGCTGACAACTAGTTTCTAGCATGCAATCAAGCTTCTAAGCAGCCTTGTGTTTTGTTTTCTATTTGTGGTTGCTTGCCCTCCTTAACCTTATCAAAGTAGTTACATTTCTTCAAACCATCAACCAGAGCCCTGTCAGCATCTTAAAGACAGCCACTGCTGGCACGGCTCAGCAAAGCTGAATTGATCTTTCACCCCTGAGGGTGTTCCATGCAGAGAGCCACCCACCACCCTGAGCGTGACTTAAAGTTCAGCCCTTTGTGCCTGGTTGTTGGGAAGGCAAACTGTGCTGCTCCACTGAAGTATTTAAAAATACTTCTTTTTCTGTGTATTAACCCTTTGGCTTTTCTCTGGGCCTTGTAGGTGCCTCAGGGAGAAAGTTTTAGGAAAGAGATGAAGAAAAACAGAAATAAATCCAGTGCACTATGTCCCTTGGCTTAAGTGATAATCAGACTAAGTGGACTACTGCCAATTCAGATGACATGAAGTGGTGCCATTTGAGTACCAAAGAGACTTTCTTATCGCACCGTCAATCCTTTTGTCTACCCTTCCCCATCTCCCAGCTCCCCGGGCCCTTACATGCTTAAAGTGTTATATATAGGATAAGTTTCTAGAAAGGATTCTTAAACAAATATAGTTGCCTCAGACAGTTTTCTTATTGTCATGATTGGATTTATTTTTCTTTTTTTTTTTAGTTTCTAAGATACCTGGATTTGAGGAGAATGCTTTTCAATTTCCATAAGCAACGACACTTAAAAATAATAGTCATGGCCGGGTGCGGTGGCTCACGCCTGTAATCCTAGCTCTCTGGGAGGCCGAGGCGGGTGGATTGTTTGAGCTCAGGAGTTTGAAACCAGCCTGAGCAAGAGCAAGACCCCGTCTCTACTAAAATTAGAAAGAAATTAATTGGACAACTAAAAA
>NW_012141635.1:7242123-7251981 GCF_000956105.1 Propithecus coquereli
TCTCTACTGATGGGAAGTAGTTATCATATGAAACTTCAAATTTGGTGAAATGAATGACACAAAATTGAAATAATTTATCCAAGACCAAAAACTTCTTAGTTGACCAGGTTGTGTGTAGCATTCCCACACAGGGACTATGATATCCAGGAACTGAGAATGGAGACTGGAAGGTCTCAGAGGTAATAAAGTGGCCACTGTACTGAGTCTGACTTAATCCCGCCCTAACTTCTGCTTTCCTACCAGCATACCACATATTTCCTCTAAAAATGTACCATATCGATTTTCTGACTGTTCCCTGACTTCAAAGTATTAATAAAATTTTATTTTCTCCTTCCCTCTTCTCTCCTCCTCTCCCTCTCTTTCTCTTTACACATACACACACACACACACACACACACACATGTGTATGCACACACACACACTACATCTATTTTATATACATAGTTGCTCATGTGACATTTTACTCTTTAATTATCCAACAATTTTACATATAGAGCACCCCACAGTTACTGACAGCTTTTGGCTTTCTTTCTCTTAATCTTATTTAATTTCATAGATCTATCACAGTTAATGACCTTCAAAATTGTGTTGCTCAACCACTGGCTTAGTGTTCAAAGATCAAGAGCATACAAGCATATCCTGCAAGATAGTGATTGAAATGACCTTCAGTGGCCTTATTTTTTCATAATTTCACTACTGAAGACTGTTGGATTTCATAAATCATGTGATGAATCAAAACAATTTATTTTATAAAGGACCATGCCCTTTCTTTTAATTAAAAATAATCAAATACATTAAGACCAACTACCATTCAAAACTATATCTAGGATTCTTTGAAATTACCAACTGGTCAAATTTTAACTGTCTTTACTGCCAGTGAAATATCCATTCGGGAATTTTCATCTGATTTCATTTTTATTTTGCATTCAAACTACAAATTACTATGCTCTCTCTGCAACTATTCACAATATATATTTGGCTATCATTAGGACATTAGGTAATACTTTTTTTCTATTCTAGAATTTGCCAGAATGTTCCATATGCTTTTTTGTTTCTCAGTAGAACTTTTAAAACTACTTCAACCAAATGTAAGCTTTGTTATGTGAGGTTTATGTAAACTTTTTAAGAACACCTGGTCGACTTTACTTAAGGCGTGAGATGATCACTCAGGAAAGCTTATTTAAACATTTCACTATGTTCAAACTTCACTTCCCTGAAGTCCTTGCAACATTTTAAGAATAACCATTTACTTTCTTGATGTGTCCTCTGAGAGGAATCCTAAAGAACCATAGAGTTTTCATGTTAAGTTTGAACTGAAGGAATGATGTAGCCCAGTATACAGCAGTCTTCTCCCAAAGTGAAATTTTTAGTTCACTGGGGCTAAACAAGGGCAATAGACACTAAGTGCTTGCAATTAGGAAGATAAGTAATGAAGACTTTTTTTTTTATACTTAGCATCTTACATACCAATAGGGTGGGTGAGGAAATTAAAAAAGCCAATAGAGAAGGCAGACAGACTTGTGAGTAGCCTATGGCAGTTGTCAGCTTAGAATGATGAGGGTCTTAGCAGGCAGAAATGAAGGAGAGATGATTATTGCCAGGTATCGAAGGGTAACTGCTCAGGGCTTAGCAAATGACTTGAAATGGCAGTGGAGATGAATAAATCAGAGATGACCCTGAGGTTCTGCTTCAAGCTTTTAACATGTCTAGGATTTAACTCATCAACTCTTCACAAATGCAGTTCCTCCTCCTAACTTCTGACATCTCAATCATAGAAGATCCATTTCCTCAAAAGTGGCCTTTTCCAAGAGCCTCCTGCTTGGTCATTCTGACTTTAGTCTTCCCATACCTTAGCATGGTGGTATAATCTATCAATTGTAAATAGTGCACATTTCCAGCAGCTCTGTTCATATCATAGGTTGGATTGGCAATTTGAATTGTGTGATTCACCATCATCCTCAGCCAATGACCTTGGAAATTTTGGAGTTAGACAACTATTAATAAAAATTGAATAGGAGGATATGCTTTTGTTAAATTCATAGGTAATTAAATCATCACGCATCATACAGTTTTCAAAGTATTTTCACATTTGGTTTGTACAACAGCATCATAAACTAGGATTCCTTTTCTAATGATGGAATTGAGACTCAGAGATTTAACTCTCTGGCTGAAAATCACAGACCTATTATATGCTAGTAACTTCCTGAGAATACACAATGTTGAAACTTGCAATTGTTACATAGTTCCTTCTTTTATCTAAACTCCAATTCCCCATATTAGAGACAATAGGGTATGGGGTATAAATATGCCAGGATTTATGAGATTGCATGGACTTCCTTGAAAAATTTTCCAATCACACTAGGGACCTAACTCATGACTTCTAACCTTTTATATACCGTAAAAGTTTCTAGGGAACAATCTAAAAGCAATATTTTATTACTTTCCTGTCATCAAGAATCAGCAGAAATCACTGGGCTTTCCATTCTCTAAGTTTGTGACATCCAAACTAGCTGGTATGGTATCGGGAACAGCCTAGTTGTTCATCCTCACCTCTGCCCACAGATCTTAGGCTAGTTATTTCCGGGAAATAGTCTCCACCCTAAAAGTCGGCAGATCAAGCTCCCAGAGTAGAAAGGGTTGACTTAGCACCTGGCGTTTTCTCTCAGATCACATCTCACAGTAAGAACCCCGTCCTTCTTGCTCAGACCTTTAGCTCGAGCCCCTCTTTCCTGCATCCCTTCCCTGCAAACACGCACAAATACACACACTTCAGAACCTAAGGCCTCTGGCTCTGTTCCAGACCCCTCTACCTAAAGAACAGCTGTGCCACAATGGAGCAGTCAGTGGACTTAACATCAGAAGACCCATGTTTAAATCCCAGACCTTTCTCATGTAATCAGCACAACCTTTAGCTGATATGTATTGAGGCTTATTGTATGCCAGACACTATTCCTAGCACTTTACAGGCATTCACTCATTTCTTTCTTACAACATCAATATGAGGTCAGTATTATTATTATTATTATCATCATCATCATCATCCCCATTTTACTTCTAAAGAGCCTGAGATACTGAAAGGTAAGGTTACTTGCTCAAGCTGGTAAGTAGCAGTTAGAGCAATTGGCAATGTATTAATTCTCTCCAAACTTGCTTCTTCCTCAGTAAAATGGAGATAACAACATGTTTCTTACAGAGCTATGCCTGGATAACACAAGCAAATAGGTGTGAGAATACTTATTAAAGTATAAAAAGCTCTGAAGGATCCCAATATTATTGTTACTGACTGCTGCCTTGAAACCACAGTTTGCCAGATCCCAAATAATCTGTTAGGTTCTTATCTACGGCTTTCTTAGACTTTCTAGCTACTTTTATCCTGACACCCTCTTCCCTTGGTAGCCTGCAGGTACATATACATTGACATTACCAAGAGCTTCCATTCTCTAAATCAAACGAACTATTACTTCTAGCCAACTGGTATAGATGTGCTGAGCTTATTACATGCCTTAAATAAGGACTGTCCAAATGCCCCAAACTATAATTCCTAAAAGCTATATAAAAGATACATATGTAATAAAAGCTATAATATGTATATAGTATATAATATCCCTATAAACATGATATCAAAAGTGTGGTCCACACAGGACAGAACCATCCCATAACCAATGAAAGCAGAAACAAGATAATGGTAATCAAAGGCAGGCAGTGTGGCTAGCAGACTATCATTTGACCTTACGGTTTTTGTCCCCTTATGTGACTATAATGGCATGCCATCCTCATATTGGGAGAAGCATTAGATCCATAAATTTATTTATGGATCCAAGTTGCCTTGTCTTTGGATTCATACCTCTATGTTTGAAGCACAGCTAGTTGCCTGGTCTCTCTCATATGGGCAGGGCATTCTTCCTTATCCAGCCTCTCTTTCCATTTTTACCAAACATTTTACTTGTTTGCCAGCTATATTTTAATGTTTTAGCTGTAATCTGTAAGACTTGAGCTTCCCAATGCAGTTTACTTGGCAACTTGGGGATGGATGAAATCCTTTCTTTCCTCTTTAGAGGAGGAAGTTCATTATCTCTCACAGCAAGGCTGCTACAGCGCTGCAGCCCTTATTCACACACTGCCTTGTACAGTACATTGGAGCATCTAGAACATCCACATTGGCAACAGGCAGAATGGGTCTGCACGGCTGTATTTTGAGGCACGACATGCCTCAAGGGGTGAGCCCCAAGGGAAAGAAAGAGCAAAGTCTACAAGCCATTTTACAAGTATCTTTTCAAGTTTGCCTGCCTGCATTCTTTTATTGTTAAATTATACACTATCATTTAAACGAAGGAGTGTAATTGGAACTAGAGTCCAAATCTGACTTCTATTCCTAGTTCTTTATAGTATACAACACTAATGAAACTTAACAGATATTTATTGATCGTCTCTCGTGCTAGCATGCATACAACATGACCCTTGCTCAAATGACATTATACTCTATTTTTAAAACTAGATAAAATATGTGGAAATTTTACACATACACATACACACACAAAATATCGACAGGTTAAAATACAAGGTCATCATAAGTTCGTATGGCTTATACGCTGTTGATGAGAATGCAAAACTGTGCAGCTGCTATGAAAAACACTGCAGAAGTTCCTCAAAAAATTAAAAATAAAATGACTATATGATCCAGTCACCCCATTTCTGGATATTTATCTACAATAATTGAAATCAAGATCTTGAAGAGACGATAGTGCTCTCATGTTCATTGCAGCACTACTCACAATAGCTAAGTTGTGGAAACAACCTAAATGTTTATCAGCAGATGAGTGGACAAAGAAAATACGATAAATACATACAGGGGAATACTAGTCAGCCTTACAAAAGAAGGAAATTCTGTAACATGCAACAACATGTATGAAACTTGAGGACATTATTCTAAGTGAAATAAGGCAGTCACAGAAAGAAAAATGCCTCTTGATTTCACTTATATGAAATATCCAAAATAGTCAAATTCATAGAATGAAAGGATGGAACGGAGATTGCCCGGAGAAGGGGAAAATGAGAAGCTACTAATAAACAGGCATAGAGCTTCAGTTAAGCAAGATGGACAAGCTCTAGGGACCTGCTGTACAAATTGTTGATTATGTATTACACACTTAAAAATTTGTTAAAAAGGGTAGATCTCATGTTCTCTTCTTACAACACTGAAATAAAATAAAAGAAAGAAAGAAAAAGAAGAAAGAAAGAGAGAGAAGGGGTCTTGCAATTCCAAATGCTATCATCATAGTCTGAATAATATATCTAATAGGTTTATTAGGTATAGTGATAAATTCTATGTATTTGAATGAGGGTGTGATTTCAGGGTGAGAGCTATCTGGAAAGTTGGATCAATTGTCAAGTTTATACTTTTACATAATTATTCTGAATTAAATAGGTATAGGCAGAGAGGAAGGAAGGAAAGGAAGGAAGAAAGGAAGGAAGGGAGGAAGGAAGGAAGGAAAGCAAGAAGAGAGAGGAAGAAAGATAAGAAGAAAAGGAGAGAGAAAGGGAAGGAGGGAGGGAGGAAAGAGGCATTGTTGTAGAGGGTTGGGAGTGATAAATATATAACCATGGGGAAGTTTAAGTATAATCACCCTTAAAATTTGTTAAATTATTCTTACCTGATGACTTTAATATACTAGTCAGATGTGTAGGAAGACACATACGTTCACATTCATGCTAATACATAATCACATGGAGTGGATCCACTTTCTTTTGACAAAGTTTAGGACTCCACATTGTTATCCGCTTTCTCTGTTCATCATGTAGGTGGAAATTACTCCTCTATCTGTTCCAACACAGAGGCAGGCCCATCCTGCTTACTCTCTAGGCAAGCATAGATATGTCTGAACCTACAATGTATGAACACCTTGGGCCTTCCTTCTGTAATTATATTCACAAGTGTGTGTGTCTGTGTGTGCTCATACACGTGAGAACACACACCAACATGGCACACTGAAATCTACCACAAATTTTCTCTAAGTAAATAAATCCAGATTTCAACTGCTATATTTGCAAAAGCCAACATCTCATGCCAATTGATGAGTTGATTATAATTTCATGGAAAAACATAAACTGTATTGTTGTATTTTTACATTGATAATTATATAAAAGTCTTTGCTTTCATGGCAACATTTGTAATGCCTATGGGTAGGTAAGTGTTAGGGTGTGAATATAATTTATCATCCAAACCAAGGTATCTTTTTGAGTTAAAAATGAGAGCTGTTAAGTAAATACACTGAGAAGATCAGGATAAACCAGGTCTGTCACAGGCAAATGGGACATTATGTGTAGTCACTCGAACTAGTGGTCTTTTTCTGGAAAATTCATATGCCAACCTGAACTTTAATATAAAGTGATAAGGAAGCAGGGGGAGATACACAGATGGGAGGTGTTAATGGCAATACTTAATTTTTAAATTTTTAATTGATTTCTGCCTTTTTGGATTTTTATGAAATAATCATCATTCCTATTTCAGTTTCAGGAATGAACACCAGTACCAGTTTCCCTCTGCACATATGCACACGTCCTATGACATGGAATACATTATATGAATTTGATACCATGTCCATGGCTGCCTTTCTAATCCCTGAAAAAAATGTGCAGCTCTGACCAGCAGTTATCGACTTAGTCACAGAAGGAAATTATTAAACTGGATCAATTCAAGACTATAGAGTATGATCTATTAAAGGCTCTTATAACTACTTCACCACCCAGTAACTGATAACTATTCCATGCTTAATTTATGTTTTGTTTTAACTTTATAGTATAAAATCTAGAATGTGGAATATTTGGCAGACACATAAAGTTGTGAAGGTATAAAAACATCTAATTACTCTTTATAAATATTTAATAAAGAGAAGCCAGACTTTGTCTGAGAATTACAGGCTTTGTGAATTACCATGGTAACAATTAGTGTGTTACTCCATGTATAGGTAATAATGAGGAATCGGGCACCACTGCATTGATTTAGTATATGATTTTAATCAGCGAAATGGATGTAAAAGTTACTCTTGAAAATAAGAATAAATTTAATTTTTATATGTCATGCAAGTGTTTGCCCCATTTGCTTTTATTAGAATTATTTTTTTCGCATAAAATATAATTTATTATGTACCTACATTTACATGGTACAATAAGCAAATATAATTTCTGCCTTCAAGGGCAATCATAAGATTATAATATTTTCTCTCTAAATTATATAAATAGAGTTAATTTAGCTTGAGAATTCAGTTTGATATTGGACAAAATGAATACAATTATCCATGAGTGAACATATCCTTTTAATCAATACGATTAAGTCTTTGTTAACATTTGTTGAATATGATTAGAATAACCAAATCAACTTCCACTATTATGAAAACATTATATATTATACTATTCAATTATTCATTCATTCAACACATACTGAGTACCTACACTGTTCTAGGTGCTAGAAATTCAACAATGAGCTAGAGGATAGGATTCCTGTTTTCTGTAGCTTACATCTTCTTGGGGTAAATAGATAAGATTCAAACACACAAATTGTAATTTAATGTAATTTCAGAGAATGCTAAGTTCTATGAAAAAAATAACAAGTGCTAAGTCTAATAGAGTTTGATCTGGGCAGGGAAGGTTGTTTTTGATGCGTTGATTGTTGGGGTTTAGTCAAGATTGTTAGAGAAAGTGTCTCCAAGAAAGTGACAGTTGAATTGACCCCTGATAAGACACAAGAAGGTTCAGGAAAATGTTGGAGAAAAAAATTAAAGCTAGAGGAAAGGCTCTGAGAATGGAATATTGAATATTGTGAAGTGAAAGAATGGAGTAGAGTAGTAGAAAAAGAGTTCAAAGACATAGAGAAGGACCAGATCGTGAAAAGTGTTTAGATAATGGAAGTATTAATAATGAAAGGTCTCTGGCACTCAGAATAATGCCCCCCGCAAGATGCCCATGACCTAATCCCTAGCATCTGTGAATATGTTACCTTAAATGAAAAAAAAAGAGTGAGGGAGGTACTTCTTAGCTATAATTAAGTTAAGGATCTTGAGCTAGGAAGATTATCCCAGATTATCTGTGTGGGCCCAAGCTAACTATAGGAGACCTTAATATCAAAGAATCTTTCTTGACTGTGGTCAGTGAGAGATGTGAGGAGAGAAGCTGGGTCTGAATGGTGCTCCCATGCTGGCTTTGAAGATGGAGGAAGGGACCACAAGCCAAGAAATATGAATAGCCTCTAGAAGCTGGAAAAAGATGAGGAAATGCTCTGTGGATACCTTGACGGTAGCTCACCAAGACCTTTGTCATATTTCTCATCTACAGAAATTTAAGAAAATAAATTTTTTTTGCTTTAAACCACCAAGTTTGTGGTAATTTTTAAAGCATGCATAAAAATTGTATAACATTGATAAGAAACTAATACGGATTTTGAGCATGGATAAGAAACGAATCCAAGGATTTTGAGCAGGGGAATAATATGCTGTGTTTGACCTATGTTTTACATGACCTCTCTGGCAGCTATGTGGAGATCTGTTGCCAGAGTGGCAAGATGGTACCAGGAAGACTAGTTAGGAAGCTATTGCTGAAAGCAACTGTAGTTGTTTGGATTTGGGTAAACAAAGTGAGGGTGATAAGATGTGGAAATATTTGGGATAAAATGTGGTACTGCATTGTTCAATATGGTAGCTATTAACTACATGTGGCTATAATTTAATTAAAATCAAATAAAATTAAATATTAAGTTCGTAAGGCATGCTTAGCCCATCTCAAGTGTTCAACAGCCACATATGGCCAGTGGCTACTACATTGGGCAGCACAAATAGAGAATATATCTGTCATCACAGAAAATTATAGTAGACAGGGCTAATAGGGGTGAAATAAGATAGAGAAAAAAGTCAGAAAAGAATCAAAAACAGATCTCTGGGTTATTCCAACTCTCAGAGTGAGGGATAAGAAAAGGAACCAGCAAAGTAGACTGAGGGTTTGTTAGTGCTTGTTTTTTCCAAGATTTAAAAATATCAACACACAAATTAGGATAATACACTTGTAATACACAATGTGATTCTGCGCTTGGTTAACATACATTTTGTTTCTGAATAAGTTTAGTTGTGGAATCAGCTAATGAGCTGGAGGTATTCACTTTCTCTGAGAGTCCAGTTATTGTTAAGTCCTTTCTAAAATGGAACTCTGGCTCTGAGGGACAGAATCAGAACAGAAGGAATGCAATGAGAGCAGAGGTAGCATGGCACTGGAGTAGAGCACTGCATCCTTCGCAATTTCGTATTGTGCCATCTTTGAAGATGAAGGCAAGAGGAGATGAGAAGAGGGCCTGATGAAAAGGGAAAACAAAATTAACTTGAGCCACAGAATTCTTTTCTCTGACTATTCCCAGACTCACACAAAGAAGCTCAAATTAACATTTTCTCTTTTTACTTTCTCTACTTGTTTGAGAGCTCATCTTTTATGTTGCTAATAAACCATTACTGGCTGAGGATTTATCAGATGTCTACTGTTCCTCTGCCGTAGTAAAGCACTCAATATCTTAGAAGCAGTTGATCTCTGATACCATATTATTTGATGGTTTGATGGGTTCATGCAAAGGCCAGAAAAGGGCAAAATCTTGCAAGGAATCAGACATTGGGTGAGAGACTAATGGGACTCTGAAAAACTGGAGGAGAACTTTAAGAGTTAGAAATTCTGATAAGAGCAGAAAGGAGTATGGGTTAGGGGAGAGGGGAGCCATTTTGATTGTTAGAGCTCAGTGATTATAGTACTTACCTAGCAAGCATTTTGCAAGCTCATTTAAGTCTCGAAAATTTGCTGACACCAATAAAAGTAAATGAAAATAAAGAG
>NW_012141635.1:7254041-7263023 GCF_000956105.1 Propithecus coquereli
ATTCCTAGATAGATACTTTATTTTCTTTGTTGCTATTGTGAAGGTAATTGACTCTTTGATTTGGTTCTCGGTATGACTGCTGTTGGCGTATATGAAAGCCTCTGATTTGTGTGCATTGATTTTATATCCTGAGACTTTACTGAATTCATTTATCAATTCCAGAAGCCTCTTGGTTGAATCCATAGGGTTTTCTAGATATAATATCATGTCATCAGCAAATAGTGAGAGTTTGATCTCTTCTGTTCCGATTTGTATGCCTTTAATTCCACTCTCTTGCCTGATTGCTGTGGCCAGGACTTTCAGCACTATGTTGAATCATGATGATAATTTTTACATGGTTTTTATTCATGTATTCTTGAATTAAATCCCAAGAACCGAGATAGGTCCCTGTATTTTCTACCAGATTTGGCCAACAATTTTATGGTGGCATCTCCAGAAAATTCCCTACTCAGACTAGAACCTAGAGAATACAGACATGTCACTTATTGCATCATTAAATTATCAGCAATGTTATTCCCACTAAAATTTCAGAAAATAATAGACTATATTATCCATTGTAAGGGGTCTAAGGCAACTAGGGATTTTACATGTCAATAATCCAAGAAACAACATTGGTTCATAGCCCATCCTCGTTCAGGTTATGAAATAAGACTTTTCTTTTTTCTCCTTCAATTCTAAAACAAGACAGCTAATGATAGAGGGAATTCTCCCTCATTCCCTGCCTAGAGTAACCCTAGAAGTTTCCCCTGTAGTTCTTTTTGTTAGATACTGTGGCTGTTCGTTATGAAACATGAGTTGCTATGGTGACAGAATTGAAAGGAGATTGGGAGTGTTTTGTATTTGAGATAGGATAGGTGACATCAGTTAAATATTATAAGAAATTTTGTGGCTGAAACTGATATTCTTGATCATCCAGGAACCGTGGCAAGGGAGGGAGGGGACTAGCATGAATAACTATAACCAGTGTTTCAAATACTTCTATTGAAGTATATGTATTTTAGAAAAAAGGCCACTGGCTTGAGATCAAGAAAGTGATGTTCTAATACATATTAGTCAAAACCAGCTCTGTAACACTTAGAATAGTCATCTACCTTCAAATTTTACAATTCTTTTCCTTATCTTTTTTTCCTTTCTATCACTGGAAGAAATAGTGATAGAACAGCCATGCAAAATATTACCTGGTCCACAACTTAGTTAATTAAAACTTGTAAATATTCAGGACATATTCTGTTCATTTGGAATTTGAGTTTGTGCCATTTGAAGGGTCTGAGTGGATTTGTTCTGCAGGAAACAGGGAACTGTAAAACATATATAAGATAGCACCTATTATTCAGAAATATATCAGGGAAGTACTGGCAGTGTTTGCTTTCCAGATAACTTCTGCCTCCTTAAGGCAACTTTCAAATCACCCTGTTGACTTCTCTATTGCAACTAGATAGTCTCATTCATTCTCTCTCTCTCCCCCAACAAGTTTTTGCAGTGAGGTAAGGAATATAAAAATTAGTAACAAGAATTTTAGAGTCAGAAAAATCTGGGTCCAAATTCTGATTGCACGTTTACCAATGATATGAACTTGGTCAATTGCTTAACCTTCCTGACGATAAGAGTCCCTGTACACAAATGGAATAATATCACCTATTTCAAAGAGTTGTTCTGAGCATCAAAATTAACATTTTAGTAAAGCACTTATGGCAGTGACCAGCACATAGTAGTCATCATTATTTTTATACGTGAATTCTCTCCTGGATTTACTCTGGAACAAATCCTTCTGAAATAGCTTGCGTTCTACCCATTCTGTCTAAAAGATAGCATCCTATTGGTATTTTGACATATTTTAACATGATTTTGTTAGTTCATGCTATTAATATACATTCTAAAATATTAGAAATATGGGTAGTTTCAAAATTATAATTAGTGTAAGTTATAAATACTCTTAAAAATCTATGCTAAGATCTATCCATAGTCTTTATTGGCAAGCAAGTAAAGCAGAACAAGAAGAGCTTTGTTCTTCACTGGCTTCTCTCTTGGGTATTCAGAAAGTCAATATTTCCTAACTTTTGTTTTCATTCCTCTATATCATCATAATTCTCTACCTCCTGCCTGCCTCCCCACCTAATAAACACACATGCAAACACTCACACAGTGGATGAATGTACACTTATGTACATAGGGCTAAGAGGATAACAGAAAATAGCTTGATAGCAAAGGCATGCAACTAAGATTCCAAGTAAACCTGTGTTCCAGTCAAGCTTGTTGATTGCAAGCCACAGAAGCCTACTCAAATTAGCTACCATAAAAAGTGTTGGGGAACATCTTGTAGTATAGAAAGTAAGAAAATGCTAAAAATAAAAAAAAAACAATGTCAAAGGGACACATGAGCCAAATGAAGAGCTTCCAATGGCCAAAGATGGAATAATTTGAGCAATAAAACAAATAATATGGTATTGCATAATAATCCAAAATATAAGATAAATATCTATTACTATATATATATATATATTCATTATATGGATATAAATAAATGATTGAATAAGTAAATACATGGGAGAGAATAGACAAATGTCCCTTGCAGAAAAATTCCAAATAATGTGTGTAAAGATACTCTGACCTAAAGAGGGAACATAACTCCCCATTCCTTAGGTGTGGATTGTACATAGTGACTTCCTTTTAAAGAGCACAGTACGGAAAGTAGAGGAAAAGAGATTAGCTTTACAGTGGAGGAATCTGACAAACTCTTCCTTACCCAGATAATCAAGTCAATATCATCAATGATAAATCAAATGACGTGATGAGATTGGCACTTGACCTCTGTTACTTTCCTCCCCAGAACACATTACCTGAGTCTAATCATGAGAAAAAAACAACAGGCAAATCCAAACTGGGAGATATTCTACAAAATGCCTGACCAGTACTGTCACAACCAAGAGAAGACTACAGAGACTCTATGAATAAACGTAATGTGTTGTCCTAGATGTGGTCCTGGAACAGGAAAAGGATACTAGGCAAAAAGTTTATAGGGAAAATGCCCCCTCAAAATTAGCAGTCAACAAATGGATAACTTTTTTTAAGAAGAGATGAGACAATGTTGAAGATAAAGCCCAAAGCGCAGATCATCCACATCAATTTTCAAGGAAAAAATTAATCTTATTCAAGAAGACTGACAATGGTATTGATAGCCAATACTATCAACATCTCAATTGGTTCAGTTTACACAGTTCTGACTGAAAAATTAAAGTTGAGCAAACTTTTCACTCAGTGGCTGCCAAAATTCTTGTGCCCAGATCAGTTGCAGACAAGAGCAGAGCTTTCAATGGAAATTTTGAACAAGAGGGATCAAGATCCAGAATCATTTCTTCACAGACTTGTAACAGGAGATGAAACATGGCTTTACCTATACAATCCTGAAGACAAAGCACAATCAAAGCAATGGCTACTAAGAGGTGGAAGTGGTCCAGTCAAAAGCAAAGGTGATGACAACAGTTTTTTGGGACGCTCAAGGCATTTTGCCTGTTTACTTTCTGGAGGGCCAATAAATAACAACATTTGCTTATTATGAGAGTGTTTTGAGAAAGTTAGCCAAAGCTTTAGCAGAAAAATTCCTGGGGAAACTTCACCAAAGAGTTCTTCACCACAATGCTCCTCCAGCTCACTCCTATTATTTAAAAAGAGTAATTTTCCAAGAGTTTCAATGAGAAATCATTAGGTATCCACCTTGCAGTCCCAATTTGGCTCCTTCTGAATTCTTCTTTTTTTATTTCAGGACAAATTATTTTTGCTTCTTAATCTTAAAAAATCCATAAAGGAGACATGTTTTTCTCCAGTTAAGAATGTAGCAAAGGCTACATTGACATGGTTAAATTCCCAGGACCATCAGCTCTTTAGGGATGGAGTGAATGGCTGGTATCATTACTTACAAAAGTGTCTTGAACTTGTTGAATCTTATGTTGAGAAACAGAGTTTACATTTTTATTTTTATCTTTTATTTTCATTTTTCCATGAACCTTTTGAAGTCCCCTCCTAGAAAGTCCTTTTACTAAAGCTGATAATGATAGGGGAGGATAATGAAATAGATTTAGTACATGTGACAAAAGCATAATATAAATATATACCTATATTATAAATTATAAAGCATAATATAAATATACAGAAACACAACAGAAATTATCAGTTATATAGTGCCATAAGATAGCTGTGTAACAAGCACGAACTCTTGATGTCCTCAGATAATAAATATAGATTTAACTCATGAGTCTTCATGAGTTAAGCCCAACCCTGCTGGGCTGGGCTCAGCAGGGTTGAAAAAGCACCTGTCATCATTCGTGGGTTATTTCCATGATAATGATGTCTGGTGGTTGCTGGCTGTCAGCTGGGGCCATGGAGACACCTGAGCCACATGTCTTTCATTCCCTAGGAGGCTAGCCTGGGCATGTTCTCATGGCAAAGTCAGAGGAGTGAGAGAAGAGATGGAAATGGCAGACACTTTTACAAGTCTCTACTTGTATCACAACTGTGAACACATACTGGCCACATTAAGTCATGTGGTCCAACTCGGAATCAAGGATCAGGTAAATTCACTCCCCGAATGCTAAGGTCTGCTAAGTCACATTGCAGAGGGTGCTAATATGGCTCGGGGTGGTAGGGACTGGGACAATTAACACTATCAGTGTTCCATATAAATGAAATATTTAAGTTATCAGAGGGTGAGATTAATTTGAGAAGACCACCTAGACAAAATGACTTTGAGTAAGTGTTTAAGTCAAATTATAGGAGAGCACATATGGATGAAGTCATCATTTGGTCTGATTTAAAAGTGTTTCTACTTTTGCTATTATGGATAAAGGGATCAAAAGAGGACAGGATGTGGCAGCTTCTATGTCCTGGAGTGAAATTATGATTCAGTTATTAACTCTGCTGCTCCGTAGCCCACAAGAAGCAATGCCGTATCCTTCCATTTGGCCTTATCTATTGTGACAAGGCCCCAGGCAGCTGATACGCATGAAATTCATTTCATGTCTCATTCACAGAATGCCCGAGTTTTGGAAATACCTTTATGATGTTTCAGGTTTCAGTTACCTAGTGTGTGATCTCACAAACTCACAGTCTTCAAAAGAAGGAACATTAACTTCTCCTCAGAAGCTGGAGGTTCTTTGTTACGGGAAACCCAGGAGGCATTATTGCAGGAGAAACACACAGGAGCACACAGGTCACTTTTGATAAAATGTCATGTATTCTAAGGGTGATATAAATCCGTATTTTATGCAAACTCACAGTTGAAAAGATGGCACAGGTTTAGATAAAATAGATTCAAACCATCCTTATGTATAATACATTAACAAATAGATTGTAGTCTTCCCGTATCACAGGTTTCTCAAAATACCGCGTAAAATAAGAAAGATGATACTGTGACCATGGCAGCAAATAGATATATAAATGTGCAAATAAGAACAATAAACATTTTTAGACTCTCACAGGAAAAATAAAATTACATCTTTCTTCCATTAAATAAGAAGAGGTAAGAATATACAAAAGACCAGAAAGAAAGCATAATTTCCTCCCATTCATTCTGCAATATATTTCTGTGTTGTATCTTATTAGTCTTACTTCTTTCCATGTTCACCAAAAATTACGATAATTAAATCTGAATCTTCCTGTTTGGTTTCACTTCCAATAGTCCTTACTGAATAGGGCTGATGTAGTGAATGCTTTGCCCTCTCCTTACTCACGCCTGTGGTGGACGTCACTGTTTGATTTGGGGACTCTTTTCAACAGAGGCTGGACTAGACCTCTGAATTCATCTTGACATATTCCTCTGCCTAACTCCATGTGGGGTGAGAAACAGCAACAGGAGGAAACCAAGCTGAGTCTAGCCAACTCCTACTCATCCCTCAAATTTCAGCTCACTCCCACCTCTCCTCTATGTTTTCATAGTATCCTGAGCTTATCCCTATGAAAGCTGTTTACACTGTGTCATCTTCTATACTTAGTTGTCTCTCTCCCACTCGGTGGTCTATGAGAGAGATGTAGGTGAACCAAGAAGAGAGAACAACCACATTATGATTCATCTCTGTAGAGAGCAATTAAATCTCATAGTACAGTGCTTAGAACATGGTGCCTACAATTTTGGTGAATGTGTTCACACCTGTAAAAGAGCAGGAAGCAAGTGAGTAAGTGATGTAGAAAGTGAATGAACTTGGAAAGAAAAGGCCCATGTGTTCATGTCTCCTTTTGCCCATGATCCCCACCCAGAACATTACCAAATGTTGGTGACCTTTTTCAGAGCTTATTTGTAGCAAAAATAGTCCAGCTGGAAAATATCAGTCTTATATAACATCTCCAAAAGTCTTGAGCTGGGGTGAGGGGGTGGAAGCAGCAGGGAGATGCTGACAGAAGAGGTTTTATTTTTGGCTCCATTGAGAGCAGCGAGGAAAGAAGGTGATTTATTTATGCAGGCAGCTCAATGCCACCGCAAGAGCAGTTGAGGTTAGAGCCCAGAGACTACAGTTTACCTCTATCAGGTTACTTAAAGTTTCTGAGTCCCAGTTCCTGTGCTATGGGGTTGTTGTGACGAGCTAGACAGATCACGGCAAACCTCTTAACTTGGGATACATACACCCTAGAGATTGTCGGCAGAATCCGTGAAGCTACTGGAAGCCACAGAAGAAAGTTGGTACCTCTACAACATCTTTTTATTCAAGGAGATAGGGGACATATTAATTTTGTATTGAAATGAACATATATATTACATGTATAGAATGAAAAATACTCATGAATATTATGACACTTCCAAGAAATTTCATACTTGGATCAGGGAGTAGCAGACTATACCCTGAATTGCCAATGGTTAATATTTACTTTTCTCTACTGCTAAATTAGAAAAGTTGGAAAATCCCTGATTATGCTAAGTGGTTTCAAACACTTTCAAACATCATATAACTATGTCAGATGGTCACAGCTTTAATATTATTTATTTACAATTTTTTTCCTAGGGATGAGTACTGTGACTAAGTACTGCTTAAAGATCCAAACCTGGTAGTGACTACTTTGTCTTATTTTGTAGAACATGTCTGGAATTCTCAAAGTACATTTATATAATTATTTCCTCAAGCATCTAATTAATTTTCTTCGTCAGTCATGAATGCAAAGTGTATCTCTCTTTGGAACATCTCTATAAATAAACAATAGGAATCGGAAAGAATGTTAGACTTTCTGCTCAGACAGGCTTTCTAACACATACAATAGTGGTGGCTACTCAGCTTGCAGAAAAATAAATTGCAACTCAGCTAGTGTGGAAGAATTTTCAAACACAGCATGAACAAGATGCTATTCTATCTTTGCTTTCAGGATTTGAAAAGAATAGGTGTTTTGTGAGAACAAGAAATCACCACCGTTTAATTGCATTTAACCAACAAAGTCCTATAATACATGGTCATAATAATATTGCTACTTAAAAGAGATTGATGTTTTCACCTACTCACATGCACCTGAATGCCCACATAAACCTACACACAATGCTATTCAGTTAATTGTCAAAATAAGAAGATATGATATTAAAAGCCATCAGGCCCAAGTATAGAAGAAAAATTGAAGTATAGAAGCACTGCACATCTAGAAGACAAGTCAAATATAGAAGAGTAATTGTGAAGAGAGAAAGCAAGACTTTTGTAAAATAGAACTAACATTTGCTTCTGAAAATACCTGACAAGAGTGATTATTATAAGGAGATGAAAAGTGTACTTGCATTTTCCCAGGTTCTATCTGCATCTACTTCTAATTACTTTTAGAATTGTCAAATTTCTGTTTCATATTCCCTGTGAGGGAAGTTTTTGGTGGTATGGAGTGTGTTTGTGTTTTGTATTTTAGGGATGTTCACCCTTAAAAGAAAAATGCAAATAGAATAGGAAGACTTTAGGGTGTCAAAGCCTGGAAAAGTTCTAATTATTATCAGTGCACTTCTCTCAAAATTCCAGCTCAGTTTTGAGTTCTGAAACTAAAAGACAGACCCTAGGGGAAAAAAAAAACACACCTTTCATTTTTACAATCTTATTTCAGAGATCTAACTAGCCTTTGCAAAAGTCCTCTCTTCTGATTTACCTGAAGGCACTGATTTGGCTGTAGATTATTACAAGAAAGCCTTTCCTTTTTGTTCAAGACCTAAAGGACAAAAGATGCTTTTCCCCCTGCTAACAATTTATTTTACAGGCCCATCCTGATTCAGTGATAAAAGAATACTCATACTTGATAAGTACTTTGGACTTGATGATAAATGCTGTGGTTAGGTATTATTTCCATTCAAGTGTGCAAAACCCTAGAGAATTGATTGATAGCTGTGGGACTGCATTATGTGAATGAGGCTCCCTGTACAACTTCAGTAGTTTGCCTGATGAGATGGCTTGATCAAACTGTCGATGAGATGCCTGCAATTCCAATACCAAAGACCATTTGGCGATTGAGAGATTCTTAACCTTTTGTTATAACTGTTGGATGGATAATCTAAAGCCAGAGACCAATGATACTGAAACCATATCCTATATTCTGTTCCTCCTCACCTCTTAGGATGGATTGCCACCAATATTCTAGAGAAAGAGAATATTACAGAATGAGGGGCACCTTCACCTAAGACACACGTTTCTAAAGAAGTTTTTTTTTTTGGATTGTTAGGAGTATAAGAAATGCATGCACAGTACAACTATTTAAGAAATTAATATTAGTCAGTATCCTCAAAAAACATCTAACTCGGGGGCAAGTAATGCTAAAATAATCTGTAAGGATTTTGATCTGTCAATGCATTAACCATTTTCAAAGAGATGCATACTGCAAATTGAGCCAAATCTGCATTCCGATTAATGTTAGAATCCTTAAGGGCTTAAATCCCTAATGAAAAGCATTATATTCAGTCAAGACCTAGAGTAGTCAGGATTTATATTACATATTTCCCTTCAGGGATATGTGTGTGTGTGTGTGTGTGTGTGTGTGTGTGTGTGT
>NW_012141635.1:7263073-7286921 GCF_000956105.1 Propithecus coquereli
ACCTCTTAGGATGGATTGCCACCAATATTCTAGAGAAAGAGAATATTACAGAATGAGGGGCACCTTCACCTAAGACACACGTTTCTAAAGAAGTTCTTTTTTTGATTGTTAGGAGTATAAGAAATGCATGCACAGTACAACTATTTAAGAAATTAATATTAGTCAATATCCTCAAAAACATCTAACTCGGGGGCAAGTAATGCTAAAATAATCTGTAAGGATTTTGATCTGTCAATGCATTAACCATTTTCAAAGATATGCATACTGCAAATTGAGCCAAATCTGCATTCCGGTTAATGTTAGAATCCTTAAGGGCTTAAATCCCTAATGAAAAGCATTATATTCAGTCAAGATCTAGAGTAGTCAGGATTTATATTACATATTTCCCTTCAGGGATATGTGTGTGTGTGTGTGTGTGTGAATGTGTATGCATTTTGAAGGTTTCAGATTGATCTGCTCTACATGACACTGAAAAGATGCATTCAGAATAATCAAGAGCTTTAAGTATAACTCAAACGTAAGTGTCATTGGAATGACAATAATAATGATCTCAGCATGCTATCTCTGTGGGGTATTTATATTTGTTTCCTCCTAAGTATCTATCCATGCATCTATTCCAGGTTTTGTAAGACACAAATTCAGGTGCTTCCTCAAGTAAACACATGTTACCACAATGTTTCCATTTCTATAGAATTATTGTCATGGTGAGGATTTGTGGGATTTGAAAGAGAAATTTTATTTTAACAAGGAAACAACTTGCATGGCTGGGAGGGAGGGGAAGGAAAGGCCCCTAGAGCAGGGAACTTTCCCTTTTCTTCTGAGAGCAGGAAGATGAGAAGGGAAGGGATTGGAGGAGATGCAGAGATCTCTCTCCTGCAAGCTGTGTCTCTGGAGTGCTCTCCATACAAAGCACTTAGTCGACATTTCCTTCTGCAGGATCTCCTTCTGCCATTTAAATATATTCACTGACATCCATTTTTCCAAACTCTTACCAGCTCTTGCTACACGTTCTCATTCTTTCCAGACTGCTTTCTTTTAGTTTTATTTTTTCTCTACTGTTAAAGAAAAAAACTACTCATGACAATTGCCAAAAATGGGTAGAGCAGACTGTCTGGGGTGGGGGACAACTGTGATGGCAGTTTTGTAGTAAGGAAGAGAGATCGATTGGGCTCAATTCTGAATACGGCAATGACAAATGGAGATTTATAGCCAAGGAAAAGGTGATGGTGGGTCCAGTGGACGAAAAATTACTAAGAGAAAACTTAGTCAAGGCTGGGGAGGTGGGTTCTTGCTAGCCTGATCACTCAATAGGATTCTTGCTCAAGGCAGGCCAAGGGATAAGATATCTAGGTTAGGGGATGAGGAATTTAATCAGATCTCAAGAGTGAGGGAGTTTTGTCAAACTGATTCAGCAGGATTCTTGCTAACAGAGGACTAAATGGGCCAAGGACAGAGACAAAAGTCAGGGCCTTGAGGGCCTAGGAAGGCTCAACTAGAGTTAGTTCAAGGAGGGTCTTTGTCATCACTTAAAATAAGGCAAATGATTGCCAAAGCTCACGAGAAAGGCACTCTCCACTGGAATCTCTTGCCTGTGTAGGCCCAAGTGTTGGCCTCGATGTCTGAGAAATAAATATGCATGATTATAGCCTACACACTGGCTCTGGATAAAACTGCCGTTCCCCAAATATGGCGCAGATCTTCTCGTCTTGTTTCCATTTTCTTCCATGTTATTTAAGCAGAATGACCAGAATCTCCTATATTCCTTATTGCCCCCCCATACCTAATCTATCAGCCAATTCTCAACATTTAACCTCCAGATTATGTCAAATCTTTTGCTCCTCTCTGTTCCCACAGTCACCATCTGAAGTCACCTCATCATATTCTCTTTCCTGGATTTCTGCAACTGTCTTTTTAAGAAATATTTATTTCAAAATATTAAGGTGGGTACAAATGCTTTTGTTACATGGATACATAGATACACTGTATAATGCTGAAATCAGGGCTTTCCGTGTGCCCATTACATGCACAGTGTTCATTGTACCTGACAGGTAAGTTTTTATCCCTCACCCACCTCCCATCCTGCTTTGTTTCCAATGTCTTTTATGTCTCTTTGTGCCCATGTGTGCCCATCCTTTAGCTCCCATTTATTAGTGAAAACATGCAGTGTTTGTCTTTCCATTCCTGAGGCACTTCACTTGGGATAATGTGCTGCAGTTCCATCCAAGTTGCTGCAAAATACATTATTTCACCCTTCTTTAAGGTTGAGTAGTACTCCATGGTGTGCATATTTTCTTAATCCGCTCATGAATTGATGGGCACTTAGGTTGATTCCATATCTTTGCAATTGTGAATTGTGCTGTGATAAACATTTGGATGTGGTGTCTTTCTTTATAAAATGATTTCTTTTCCTTTGGGTAGATAGCCAGTAGTAGGATTGCTGGGTTGAATGGTAGGTCTACTTTTAACTCTTTGAGGAATCTCCATACTGTTTTCCACAGGGGTTACCATTATGCTGAAAGTATTGTGGAAGCTCCCTGCATCAGCCTATAAATATCTGCGTGCCTTGACACCCATCCCTCTCTCCAGCCTCATGTTGTTCCAATCCCCCTCTAACTCATTTTGGTTCATCCCACCTCAGGCTTTTGTCTGTGCTTTTTCTTTGCATAGATTGCTTTCTCTTCTCTTACTCTTTCTGCCTTTGGGTCTCAGGGTACACATCCCTCTTTAGAAAAATCTCTAAAGTGATCTCTGCTCTTCTCCTTCTCAGCTCCTTGTTTGTTCTCTTCATAGCACTTATCAGACTTGAATACCTTTTGTTTGTCTTTTAATTTGTTTTTGGCTGGCTCCCCTAGAAATAATTAGCTCCATAAAGACCATCATTGTGTTTCTAGTACCTAGAAAATTGTCTAATACATGGTAGAAACTCAATGACTATTTTGTGAGTGAATGAATGCCTCCAAGGAACTTCCCAAAATTGTCTTGTACAGGAATTTCTAGTAAGAGTACAGGTAGTCTTATTTAAAAATCATAGAGAGGTTTAAAATCATTTTTAACAGATATTGAACTCTTCACTCAACATCTCCAAACATGTTCAAATTAAGTTTATGGATAAGTATTGATCATTAATGAGGTATAGATGATATGAATAAATGGAGAAGAGCTATGTCTAAAGAAATCAATTTTTAAAAAACTATCTAAGTCTGCTTTCTATGTTGTGGCACAGTCCTGCTAACAAATAAAAAGATGTTGATGTGGACAAATAAAATGGAAGTCCCATGTTTATAGTTACAACCAGAGTGACTCCAGAGTGGTTAGTTGGGTAGCTAGTAGTTACCTGGGTAAACTAACAGGGACCCTGGAGTAAAGTAGACGTGCAGCCCCACATCCTCCAATGTCATTAGCTTGCCCTGGGGTCATGTCTGTTCCCCTGCAGTTTCTGCCAGAGGCAATGATCAGTAGTGAAGTTTGGCCAGCGCAGGGCTTAAAATGCTCTGCAAGGCCAAGACAGCTGGCTGAAGCAATTTGGCCTCTGACAGAAGAATTGAATTGGCAAGTGCCCCAGACACACACTGGATTATCCTCCCTTTCCCAAAATAAATTCAATGCTGATCAGCATTTCTCTTGAGATAATCAGGAAATTGGACCCATGATCATGTCCTCAAGTATCCTTCTCAAGAGCACCCAAATGACATAACTGGAGGCTCAGTCACGTACTCTTCATGGCATACTTCTTGGATAAGCTTCAGCAGCTGCTTGTCCCAAAGAGCTGAACACAAACTTTATAGGCAGCATTTTGTGTCCACTCTTTCCAAGGTCCCATAAGAGTTTGACGAAGAATTTTACGTAACTTTTGAGGAGAGATGGTACAGCCTTGAGGAAACTGTGCTGTCACTATTAGATTTTTATTTCCATTTGCCACCAGTCATCTTTTTAGAATGAAAGCCTTATTTGACTTAATTGTAACAAAAGTACCTCCAAACGGTTTATGTGACTATAAGGTTCATGAATGTAGTTCATAATTACAAACATTTCAAAAAGGAGTAGCACATTAAGTACTTTCTGTAGGAATATTTCTAATAAGTGACAGATACACTAATTTTCCCTGTTTGCTCAAGTGATTTTTTTTACCCCTAGATTAATATATGTCAATTATTATGATAGTTTTTTCTATTAAATTTTTAAAAATTGTCTCTTCCTCTAACTCCACTTTAGTGAAGTCCTTTTCAAAATAAATGACACAAGTTGAATACTACAATGCAGATTTAGTCAAATTAATGTAAACTATAATGAAACCATAATCCATATGATGGAGAGAAAAATTAGATACAAAATCATAGCTACCTTCTTATCAAAAGAAATCTCAAGTTCCTTGTCAGGCCTCTGTGATACTATTCATGGAGTCGGTGGTTAAAATGCTTGGACTCACCTGAACACCGTGGTGGGTTTGGGGGGCCCTGGGACTGAGTTTCAGAGCGGAAGTGAAGGAACAATACCATTGTTTTGCCAAAACACTGAGAAGAATTTGGAGGGGAGAAATTTTTGGAAAATTGCAGAAAAAAAGTGAGAGGGAAGAAGTAGGGAGAAGGAACAGAAAATAAATGATGATGGAGTAGGGAAAAATCTTAAACGGTAAGGTATTTAAAAGATCTTTTAGGAAGAAGAATATTTAATATATGATTTCAAGTTTTGAATTTCTGCAATGTAAACTTCCTCCATCTCTTAAATCTTTAGTAAGGTGGGCTCTTCTCTCTCTGCAAGTCTCAGTGTCTCTCTCTCTCTCTCTGTGTACGTGTGTGTGCACGTGTGTTTGTGTGTGTAAATCAGGGAAAGGTCCAACTCCATTCACACTCCACATATCACAACATGGAAGAGGAGCAGCTGCTTAAGAAAGTAAAATGATCTATTCCCTGGGTTAATTAAGTGGAAATAAATCCCAGAGCTAGAGGTGAACCTAAGAACATAATCCTTCTCTGATTTTACAGTCATTTCGGAATCATGCCCAACTTGTAGAAAATTTAAAGATGAGGAAATCCCTTCTGTTAACTACAGTAAAGGTGTGAAAGAGCCACTGGCAATTAGAGAAAAAGCCTCTCTAGAGCTTTCTCAGTAACTAAGCCCTGCAATGTTTGGGGGAAGTGAAACACAAAGCTGAAATTTCTCAGACATGTAGGTAAAAAAGAGATCATCGCAGGAAGGAAGATGAATGAATTTCTACAAATAGCAGTAGAAGTCCTGATATAAGCAAGGAGCCACTTAAATAGAGACTGGTATGGGACGTAGGCAGGAAGGAGAATGCAGGACAGAGAGTGAAAGCGGAGAACTTGACCAGGGCTAGGGTGGAGACAAGTGCATTGGAAACATCTGGCTACAGGCTTTGGGTTCTTCATGAGTTTCTCCGTGGGGAGTAATTGGGACCAGTGCAGGTATATTATCTGAGTTTGTTGTATTTAATAAGGTAAAATATAGAGTAAACTCGTAGTGTGAGCTCATGCATGTTCAACTAATTGTGTCTTTTTTTTGAAGTCCTAACTCTCTCAAATTCCTTAAAACATGTCATAAATCCTACCTGGACTGGAAGGACCCTATCTGACAACCATTGGTATGAGAGAAAGCAAACCAGGTTAATCACATCCTTCACAAATTACTGCACTAATAATAATAATGAATATATTTATTCTTGCATAGGTTTCAGGTGTGATACCAAGTAGGTACAAATAATGGAAGGAAAGAAGGCCAGGAAGGCATGTCAATATCGCACTTATCCAACAGCTTCTCTGCCTTATAAACAATAGAAAAAATTGTAAGGTGACATTTGCCAATGCAAAGGGAATCTTAGGAATTGACATTTTATATAAGACCCTTTACATCCAGAAAGAGTTCTATTATTAAATCTTCAAAAAAAAAAAAAAGGCCGAATTAGGCTTCTTACTTTGAAGCATTATCTCATGAAAGAAATTGGTTGGCCACCAAGATATAAAAAGGATGTGATTCGATAATTACCCTACATTATTTTTAAGACACATCTTTTTTTTTCAGGTAGTGAGACAATAATAACAACAAAAACCAGAGAACTCTTGACACAAAAGGACCAACTCCGTGTTTCACAATAACTCAGATATATGTACTTATTATGGTTCTTAGTGATGTTCTTCTCTTCTGTCACCATGGAAATTGACATTAAGTTATTTTCAAAATATTTCTGAAAGGAGAATGAGTGCTTCTAGCACATAATGGAGGTATTCATACCATTTAATGAAACTGACCACCGTATTAATGGAAATCTACTTGATGATGAATGCTATTTTAAAAAATCTTTTATTTTCTAAAAGCGAAATACATTGCCTCGCTTTGTAAAAAAAAAAAAAAAACCTGCTCAACAACTCCACAAGAAGTTACAAGTGGCAGAAAAGCTCTCATATTCTAGGGAAAGGTAGTGAGATGAAAGATTTCTTTTCACATTTAGTTTCTTTTCATTTAAAAAGAAAGGGGAAAGGATACACTGGCTTCAAATGCATCTGAATAGAGTAGATGAATTAATAAATGTTGTACCTACTTGTAGTCAAAAGGCGGTTGTGAAAAGGAAAAGCAAGATGCCCTTGGTTGGTGAACATCAGAGACTTTTTGAATAAAGAAAACATTAACATTCAGATGCAGTCCTAACGAAGCAGCCACTTAAATGGGACAATTAGCTGGGGCTTTCCGGAAGGTGGCCTTCAGAGGGGTAGAGTAGCTGAATTTCTACTATGTTACCTTCTCTTCTTTTTCTAATCGGAGTACATGTGCTTTGAAATTGTATGCTTTCGTCTACCCTATATTTATTGCCTTCATTTCCTGAAGATGGAGAGGGATTTTCTCAATGGTTCTTTTTATCACATGTAAAAGATTGTGGATTAATACTCCAGTAACCTAACCCTTTTTTGTATGTCTACCCCACTGGTTATCCACAGAAATTCTGTTTTTCTGGGTTACAGCCATGGCCAGGCCTGCTGCACTGAGACTTCAGATAGGGCTGAGGATGTAGAAAAAATGCATTACAGAAGTTCGTATCGACAGCAAGGCAGCAAATAATGAACCCAGAACTCTGGGTGTTCAGACCAGCAGAGGTGACATGTTGTAGATCCAGAGAACCACTTCCTTCATCACCCTAAAATTGTTTTAAATGGGTTTGGGCTCTTTTGATAAAGTGGAGAACAGACAGGAGTCTCTGACCATGCAGTTCCTGAAGCTGTGGATGTCACAGCATCCCTCCCTGAAAGATGAGGGCAGCCTTGAAATATGGATTCCCTTGCATTGCTAATTTCATGCATATTATGTGCACTGTGTGTTTGCTCATCCAGGAGCAAAACAAAGTGAAAAACTAATTCCAGCCAAGTTCACCTGATCATTGTTACCCCGTTTTAAGCAGATATAAACCTGCAAGTCCTGGCCTGGCTTGCCTGCTCTCTGCCCCTGTCTTCCTGTGGTGGCCTGCAGGTCAGCTGGCAGAAATTACTGCCCCAGCCCTCAGCTCTGGGCGAGGAAAAGAGAATCAGGGCACTAGGGCAGTTTCTGCAGTCCTGGCCGGCCATGCGATGGCAGGAAATTAGGGAATATCTAGTGCTCTGCAGAAACCATTTGTTCCACCTTCATTGAAAGAGCTGGGGTCGGGTTGGAGGATGAACATGTGTGGGGGACAGTAGGGGGAATACTCGTAAGGGTTTTTAGAAAAAGAGTAGGCTGGACCCCTAGTCAGTCTAGCATATTTCAGTGAATCTCAGAGTATTTCAGTGAGCATTCCCGTTAAAGTATTATGTTAATGTTCTCAAAGACTCTTGGTCAAATTCCCCTTTATGGATCTGATATGACATCCATCAGTTACCTTACTGATAATCATTTTGCTTTTTTTTTCCACAAGAAACAGAGAATTAGCATGTGTTGTAGTTAGAAAGATGAGTCACATTGTGATTTCTGTGTGCTCTTCCCCAAAGATAAATTAACAAGTAATGCCATGTTTACAAAGTTCCTGTGAAGAGATTTTTCTCTAAAGAGACCTACTGTCTGACGTTGGTACTAATAAGCAGAGACTAAGCCCACCAATGAAAGCCACCTCAAGTGCGGGAGTGGATTTATGATAGACTGTCAATGCTGCCAATCATTTCTGCTCCAAAATGGATTTTTAAAAAGCATCAAAACAACGTACCTCTTCTAAACCGACACCCCGTTGTGAGTGGGGGGGAAAAAAGGTGGGAGTGGTAGAAAAGCAATCTACCTATGCCAAGACATTTACATAGAAAAAGAAAAGAAAAGAAAAACAAAGAAAAGAGAAGAATCATATAAGCAGAGGGCTGAAACCAGTGTAGACAATGCAATTAATTATTGTTTGGGGTAGAAAATAAAGGGACAGAAGAGAAGCCATTGAAACTGACCTCCCCGTCTTTTATATCTTGAAATTTCTTCCTTTTTTTCATATTTAAAATACCACAATGAGGCCACCCTAGAAAAATCAGTAATCCCTGATTTTTACCATTAACAAATACACACAGAAAATAATATTAAAGTGTGAAGAAAAAAGTAAGTTCCATTTTTGTCTACCTGTGCTAAGCCTCCAGTCTTTCCATGAGGTATCTATTGCTACCTGTTTAGATGCAGTGCATGAGGCTCAGGGTCATGACCTGGAGTCCTGAGATCATAAAGTCATTGAGCAGCCAAGCTTGGGTTCTGGGCAGGGCTGCATGGTGTTTTCCTTACTTCACACTAGGGTACCTTGACATCTGTAAACTTTCGCATTGCACAGTGTAGTTAATGTCTATAAATTCCACCTGGTTCAATAAAGCTAAGATATCAAGAATATTCCAAAATTGTTTAATCAATAGCATGTTTCTTTGCATGTTGTTCTGAAGTTTGCTAACGTCTCAAACATGTGATTCTTTTACTATAAAACAAAATTCTGAGAATTAAGATCCATACCTAAGATATGGTGGAGAAGGAATTCAAATCTCATTTCTCTAAGTCCAGCATGGTTGGGACTACATCATGACTATCTCAGTTTCCCTGGGGACTCATCAATGCATTCACTCTACAGATAATTCAGAGTGCTTACTGTGAACTTGGTACTGCACCAAGTGTTGAGAGTATGGTGAGGAAAAATCAAATGCATTCCTTGCTGTCACGGAGCACAGCTAACAGTGAACAAATAAATTATGTACCATCATATGTGTTATGAAGGAAATGACGTAGTTTGGGGAAAGCATGTAGTGAGTGGAAGTGGGGGAGGGGGAGTCTGATCTAGCCATAGCAGTCAGAAGAGACTCAAGACAATATGGTGAGTTCAAGAAACTAAAAGTACATCTATTGGGGCTAAAGTGCAGAAAATGAGGAGGTGAATGATAAGAGATGAAGCCAGGTTACTCATGGACGTAGAGGCCATCTCATATTTCTGGAGGCTGGGAAGTCTAAGATCGAGGTATCAGCAGATCCAGTTCTGGTGAGAGCTCACTTCCTGGTATGCAGATGATGTCTTCTCCTCTTCTTGTTGTAGCCTCGCATGGCAGAGAACAGAGACAGAAGCAAGCCCTTGTGTCTCTGCCTATAAGGGCATTAATTCCATTCATGAGAGCTCCACCCTCATGACCTAATTACCTCCCTAATTAGGGAGGCCTAATACCATCACACTGGATTAGGGTTTCAACCTACGGACTTCAGGGGAACACAAACATTCAGTCAATGGCATCAGGTTAAAGATATTGACTTTTATTTTGAAAGCAAGGGAGAAGCCCCGCATAGAAGTTTTCAGCAGAGTAGGAATGATTTACATAAAAAATAATATATACACATACATAATATTAAGGAAATACTTATCAATTTCTATTTCAATATTTTTGTTATCACACATGAGAGTTGAGTTTTGACAAATGATTTTTATTGCCTATAGAGATAATTGCATGTCCTTACTTCTAATAATTATTAATATGATTGACTCCATTTGGTTGCAATATGATGTCTGTTGTTTTTATAAGGACATGGGATTCTGTGCTAATTTATTGAAGTTTTTGTGTTGGTATTCATAGGTTAGATTGCACTACAGTATTTTTAAATATTCTTTGTCAGTTTTATATCAATATTAAACTTCTTTCATGAGAATTTGGAAGTTTTCTTACTTTTATAATGGTCTGGATTGGTGAAATAGAGTTTAGAATACCTCAGCCTTGTAAGGTTTGGGAGTATTATGCATAAAGCCACCTGGTCTTCAGGTGCATTTCTTTTTTTTTTTTTTTTTGGAGGAACTCTTTTACAACTTTCTCTAACTCTTATATGAAAATTTGTGAGAAGAAAATTCCTATCTCTATTGGTGTCAATTTTGGTAAGTTACATTTTTTCAGAAAGTTAAACATTTCACATAGATTTTCAAATTTATTTACACAGAGGAATGCAAAGAATTCACTTATTTTTAAAAATTTTCCTCTCTTTTAATGGCTATTTAAACTTTGTCATTTTATCAACTTATGTTTTCTTCTTTGATAAAAGTTATAGATTTGCTAGAGATTTATCTGTTTTGCAGATTGTTTTTCCTGAAGAATGTCTTTGAATTTATTAATTAATTATACTGGTTTTTGGGTGTGTTTTTTTTTAAAGATTTTCTAACTCATCAATTGCTGTCTTTTTTTATTTTTGGTCTTATTTGTTTCTTGAGCTTGAGATGCCTGTGAACATCCAAGTGGAGTTGTCAGGTGGGTATTGGATTTCTGTGTCTGGACCTTAAATTGAAGTTTGAAGATGTAAATTTGGACATCACTATGTGTTCCTGTTGCTATTGATATGTAAATAACTCCAAATTTCATGGGAAAGGAAGAATCATATTATTGTGCTCATGAAGTCTATGAGTCAGGAACACAGAGAGGGCACAGCAGGGGTGGCTTGCCTCTGCCCCCTGATGTTTAGGCCACAGCTAGAAAGACTCAAAGGCAGGAGGGTGACTCAGCAAATGGGACTGGAATCATCTGATGGCTCGTGCTTTCACATGTCTGGGGCCTAACCAAGAAGGGCAGGGAGTCTCGGACTGTGGACTGGGGCAGAGAAGCTTCACGTTGTCTCTCTATGCATCTGGCTTCCTTACAGCGTGGTGACCCCAGGGAATGCAGACTTCTTACTTGGTGGCTCAAGAACCCAAGTGCTGATGTTCTAACAAGTAACAGCAAAGATATCACCTTTTATGACTTATCTATCCTCAGAAGTTACTCAGACTCAATTTCCTCAATTCCACTGCACACTGTTGGTTACAAGCAAGTCACAAATCTGCCCAGATTCAAAAGGAGGGCAGTGAGATTCCACCCCTTGATGGTGGAGCAGCAAGGTTCTAGAAGAGTTTTTGAGGCAGGAGATATGTATGTGGCCATCTGTGGAAAATACAGTCTTGCACAGTATGCACCTTGCACCTGAAGCCAGTAATCAGAGATCAGAAGGCCTCCAAAGAGAAGAGAGCAGAGGTTCTCAAACTTGAGTGTACTTTCGAGATCACCTGGAGGGTTTGCTGAAACATAGTTGTTGCTGAACTTCATCTCCAGAGTTTCTGATTTAGTAAATAAGATTTGAGATTCTGGGGTGGAGCCTGAAATTTGCATTTCTGACAGTATGAGATTTTGTTGATGCCGCTTATTCAGGGACCTTACTAGGAGAGATGCTGGGATAGAACAAGAGGAAAAGGGGGCTGGGATAAAGCCTTGAAGAGACACAAGTAAAAAGAGAAGGACCCCGTAGAGTTTACTGAGAATGGGCCTGTAAGAGGGGATGGTGTCACAGAAGCCAAAAGGAGAGAGTGTTTCAAAAGAGGTCAGAAAAGGAGAGTGTCTTTCACGGTTAATTCCATTAGCAAAACTTTATTATCTTTCTTACATCCTATTGCTCTGAGAGTTTCTAATTTAATTCATATCAGAAGATAGGATTTGCTTTTATTTTATTTTGACCTGAATTTTATATGTAGACCCTTCTTGTGGCAGACACATTTCAAAGTCAAATTTATTTGACTCAGATATATAAATTAAATAATACGTCCTAGGTACAGGGATTGAAAGCTCCTCATTTTTTACTTTAACAAAGGGTGGGAATAGTCCATTGTATCATAGGCTCAAAGATCATTTGTATTTTACGTGTATGACATTACACTTGCATTTGAATTTGAGCAGAACTAATTCCTTGGGTATGTACATGTAAAATAAAGTAATGAACTCAAACTAATATTCTAACTAAAAATTAACCAAGGAATTATTTAAGGAATTTTCCGGTTTTGTTACCCTGTTGTCATTCACCTTTACTTACCATATTGTCACTCCATGTTGGGGACGAAACACAAATAGAGCCCAGTCTAAGTCAAGGTCATCTTTCTAGGCAAAACAATTGTTGCAATGATATTTTCCTTGACAGAAAGGAAAGAAGACTCTTAAAATTTTGTGAGAAGTGTTTCATTTGTCATTTTAAAGGGCTCCTATTGCTTTAAAAATATGGAAGTAAAAATAAAGAGATAATGATGACATCAATGAAAGGCTTGAAGCCAACAAATTTAATTGTAAATGACTCTACCCCAAAGTTAAGAATTTATGTTTTTTACATGAAATGGAAAAGGAAGGCTCCCAATCAGTCCAGATAGAGCAGTCACACACTTTGCACCCTGACACGTTTTTTAAAAATGTTCTCTTAGCATTATCCATTCTTTCATTTGGTATTAAAACTTTTAAGTTTCTATGCTACGTACATGAGGAAACTCCTGTATGTATCCTATGTCATCTGTCTCTTACTCCTAACCCACATTTCCAGAGACAGATTGGGATAGAATAAAAGACATTACAGTGCCTAAAAATAAGGCTTGATCCCCCACGATAACTCCATAACAACATTGTCTTTACTAATAACATTCCTGTTTAGATTTCCTAAAAAGTTAATTTATACTTTATTTTAGCGAGAAAACACAACCCCACTCCTCACAAATAAGAGGTAGTTTCTCAGAGGCAACAACTGTGTGCTAAGAAAAGGCTGAACATCCTCAGATCTACTGATGTGATCATTCCTTAGCAGTCAACAATTCCCCACCCAAACTTACCAACTACATTCATACCTCTTACCACTGTCCAGGTGCAGATGAGAACAGGGACCCTTAACACTCAACCCGCTTGTCTCAGGATTGACTCAGGAGCTCATGAAGGGCAGGACATTCATATGGAAGAGAGGGATCATCCTCAGCCGTTGATAGGGAGTGAGCAGAGGGGGCTGGTTGTGAGAGGTGGAGCTGGGCAATTTGCGGAAAGCGGGGTGGGCACTTACAGTGTAGCAGGGGCTATGAAATGCCCATAAACTAGATGTAATGCAAGGTTGAAAATGAGAGCACCTTACGTGTCCATGAATGCCAAGGAGAGTGAAAGAGAATTAGCTACTAATGTGGGCAATAAAAAGAAAAACAAAAGCAAAGGACTTTTGGGAAAAAAAGTCTTCATGAAAAACTTTTGAAGAGTTTTAATAGCACTATTTCCCACTTAAACTGACCTGTTCTATGTCCCTTTAGCCACTGAAATTTTTTCTTTACCTTGCTTTAAAAATAATATGACATTATAATTGTCATTTGTTCCTGTATATGTCCCATACATGGCCAGAAAATTTGAATTTGCCTGTGTCCCTCAATGGCAGGGCAAGCCCTTTTGTGCCAGCAAAGGTGCATGCTGTGCAGTTTTCTATCCTCAGTACACATTTGTGCAATTACTCAACTCTTACATGAAGGCAAGAAAGCAGATAAATACATAGCTACACAAGTCTCAAGAGGAAGAAAGAGATCAGGATTGTCTTAATGTTCCCAAGTACGATATAAAAAGAGTTTGCAGACTCCCACACCATTTCATCCACTTTATAAAAGCAATAAGGTAGACAAAGATATGCTCATTTCTATTTCTATAATAATATGTGTCAGGACCGCTTTGCATGAAGGTTAGCAGAACCATCCATCATTGCCGCTGAACTGCATATTTTCTTGTTCAGCATTGATAGATTTTTATTTTAACCTTAGAAGTTCCTCGAGGGACTCTATTAGGGACAGTGTCATTATTTATTCTTCTCTGTTACTTCTCTTTTGTAAACTTTGATGTATGCAGACAACACAGTCTGGCTAGGGGAATTTAATTAGGTAAGTCTACAAATTAATTGTTGCAATTAGGCTGCTTCTAACTGCTTTGTATTATGAATTTATTTATGCAGTAATTATTATCAGATGTCTGGGATAAAAGCCTGCAAAGCTAAAGGTGCTACCTTTCAGATGTATGCACAGCATTTCATGTTAATTAGCCACACAAAAATAAAAGAATGTATTTAAAAAAAAGAAGAAGCAGCAGAAAGAAAGAAAAAACTTCCCCCCATGGAAAGATTTCGGCAAGCAAATTACTAACAAAACCTAAAGAGGATTGTTTTCTTCGTATATTGACAAAATTCAAAATGTTAGATATTATATAAATCACTACAAAACAATTTGTTACTGTAAAAACTAGGTGAAAATACAAACTTCAAATTCATCCTATGAGAGGCATCTAGTTTTGTTGGTTCATAGTAATGATTGCAAGGGCTTATTGGAAGAAATTGATATTTTTTCAGTAAATTTTGTTTTTAATATTTAAGATTATTTACCATGGCAAATTTTGTGGATAACTCCTAAGGAAATAACAATGGCACTTCAAATTGTTTCTTCAAATCTTTTTTTCTGCAACAAGGGCATTGTAGCTTGTAGCAGAGAAAGACATCTCATATGATCATTCGAAAGGAAGAAAGCAGGAAGATGCCAACATCAGTGGAGACAGAAGCCTATGAACAGAAGTTTGAAAGTCAGACAGTAAAGTGAGAATGAATCATTGGTAGAAATGTAAATTGATGTAATCTTCCTGAAGAGCAATTTTAAAATGGATTTCTAGTCACTTTAGAATAATTATCTTCAACCCAGTAATTTTTAAGATGGGTTTCCATCTTAAATAAATAATAGCAAATTTAAAAATAGATTTATATACAAAGATACACATCTTAGCATCAATACTAATAACTCGAAATCCTGGCAACTTATATAGTAACCATTATTATTACTACATATTTAAAAGTGAATAAACAGCTGTCAGTTAAGTATCACCACATTCATTTAATACATATTTATTCATCACCTACTGTATGCAAGGCATTTTTCTGTGTATTGGGGACATGAATAGACATATTTCTACCCTCAGGGAAATTATATTCCTTTCAGGGAAGAGGTATATATAATAAACAGGTTAAAAAATGAATAATGGCAAAGTCATAAAAAGTAACCATAATGATTGTACCCTTATAATACTCTGAAATAAAAAATAAATAAATAAATAAATAAAATGAATAATGCAAGTTCAGGTTCAGATTTAAGTGGTAGGAAGAAGATTAGCAGTGTGGGGTACTGAGAAGAAGATTAAGCAGTGTGGGGTACTGAAAAGGAAGGGTGTGGGAGTTTGGAGTGCTCTATTTTGAGCAGAATAGTCCGGAAAGGACTTTCCAAGACGGTGACATTTGACAAGAGACCTAAATTAGTGATTAGGGGTTGCAGTACCGAAAACAAAAGGACACAACAATATTTCGTCAGTTATTTTACTAATACTGAGCTACTGGCATTTTGTGGAAAGAAAAAAAATTAGTACAGATTTCACAAAATGAAATAAAAATCCATGAAGAGAAATATTCAATACATTTCAAATAAATAATGCATAAATATATTATGACATCAATTAACACATACTTTCATAAATTCAAAGGCCAAACATAATCCTAATATAAATTATCAGCTGAAAATTTATTAGAAGAGAACTATTACTTAAAAAGAAATACTCCACAAACTGAAGACATTTCAATTAATCATGAAAATTTCAGAAGTGAAATTATTTAGCCTATTTAATAAAAAAAAACTGCATTAATGTTGTCATCATTTTGTAGCAAAGTGTATGCCAATTTTTTGAACTACATTTATTCTGACTGTTCAAGAATGAAGAGAACAGAGAGAAGGGGTTTTGTGCTAACTCCAAATATTTTCTTCTGACTCTTTCTAATAATTCCATCTTTTGATAAAAATCTTTGAAAATATCTTTTGGAAAACCCTTTTTATGTATTTATTTTGGCATTTTTAAAGGAACTACAACGTTTTTATTGTTAGGAAATTGTAGTTTTTGTTTTAGAAAGAGCTATAGTTTGTTATTCCTTGAGATTTATTATATATAGATAAAACTGCCTGAATCAGTATCAGTAGTCTCATATTTATAGTCCACTCATTCTACCTATTTTTGAACCAAAGTGAGAATTATAATTACAATAGAATCTCTGCAATACCTCAATACATTGTCAGCTCTGTAGGTATAGACCACTCCAGATGTGTACATTGGGCCTTATTTTGTCTTTTTATATAAATTAAGTAATCAAATTTTTTATCTTGATTTGAAAAATCAATGATTCCAATTTCAGAAGATTTTTATTGGTTCAGTGGTGGTATAATACTAATAAAAATACCAGAATTTTACTTCTTAAGAATAACAGATATGTTATAATCCTGGAATACAGAAAATCAGTATTATTAACCTGTGTAACTATCATGAAACTGTATGATGAAAAGAACACACCTTGTAAAGATCTCGGAGAAGAAAATTCCAGAGGAACAAAGGTATGTGTTAAAGCTCTGAGATAGGAACTAGTAGGGGACAAGTGTGCCCAAAGAATCCTTGAAAAAGAGGAGAGGGTTAGGATCTGGAGCCAGAGGCAGGGCGTGAGAGGCAGGAGGCCATCCCTGTAGAGTTCAATGAGTTTACTAGTTTGGGTTTCACTCCAAATGTCATGGTTGTGCAATTTGTAATAACACTAAAATATGCTAATGAGATGACTCAAAGTTGAAATAAGGATACAAAATTGTTATACGGCATGATTCTATGACTTTTAAAAAAAGGTAAAAAAATGATTTTAAAAATGGAAGAAATAAAAACTAAAATACAAACAAGTTGTCTATAGATGGAGCTTAATGAATATTTATAATTGTCATATTCTGATTAGTATGTATGTATGTTTTATAATGGAAAAACAAGCTTTTGAAAAAACTTATGACACTTCTACTCAAATTACATGGAGAACTTTTAAATGGATAAACTACCACCTGGCAGACTTCTTCTAATAAGAGTTTGCCATGAGGGAGCTGACTAGGAACTGCAAAAAACTAAGGAAGATCAGGCAACAGAAAGGGCCTGATTAAGAGGCTTATTGGATGGTGCCCACCAACAGCAGCCTCAAGTGTGTTCTGCAGAGCTCTGGCTCCAGGAAAGGGTGGTGCGTGCTCCATGGAACAGCATCCTTCTGGACAATTCTCTTTGGGAAATGCTACATTATAATATAACCCCGTTTTGGAAATGCCTAAAATATTTTTGCATATATAAGTTGTTCAATGGTCCAAGAGTAAAGAACATTGAGCAATTTTATTTAACCCAATTTTTCCTGAACCTTATTGTTTTTTTTAACCAGACACAACTTTTGTTGTCTTTCTTTCAGAACACTTTAGGGGTTGGTTCTGAGGAAGACAAAGTTGAGGAACATTGCTCTGGAGAAAGAACATGCCCTTATGAAACCATCCTCTTTATTAGGCAGGGAGGTGTGACTAAGTAGAGAGGGAGGTTGTTTACAGACATCGGCTTGCTCAGTAGTGGAGGTGAACTCCATGCCCAACTAGCCCCTTGAGAGACTAAGAGGCATCTAAATTCAAGTTGATGAAAACAGTTGAGTTGGATTCCACCTTCTCAAGACCAAGAACGCAATACAATATCAGAAGAGAGACATAGGGGAGTGGATTCCACCAAAAAAAAAAAAAAAAAAAAATGGAAATTGAGAAGAGAAGCGTAATGGGATCAGTTTTTGCTTTAGTCAGCAGACAGCAACACCTGCCTTCCCTATCCTCTCAGTTTCCCTCAAGTCATAAGCCTGTCCTTCCCCTCCACCCAATTTGGGTTAGCGGCTCAGATTGCAGTGAAGTTTATGCGGCCCTTCATAACATCAAGGAATTGCCAGCAACCCCTTCTTGTCCGTGGGTCTTTCCTCTCCATTTCCTCTTCATGGAGCAATGCTCCACCCACTGCCAGACCCAACACTTATCCTTGCGTTTGAATTTTAGAGAGATGCTCATCTTTCCTTTGTTTGGGGCACAGGCCAGCACTATCATTTGCTCATTCTTTGTCAAAACTCTTGGTCAAAGATAAAATACATGGCAGAAATTGAGGTCAGAGCAAAATAAATAAGCACACATTGCAGAACAGTCAGTTCTGAAGAGCACTTTAGAACGGATGTGGCTGAGAGAATTTATGCTAAAACTCATTGTCCAAGAACGTACAAAACAACCCACTGCAGCTTTAATTCTTTGGCTCACAGCATAAGATAGCACTCACAGCATGGAGTTTGGGGAATATATGTGTATATATATATATATACACACACTATGAGTGAACTGAAATGGACTGCTTTATATGTATACAGCAGAAAATCATTCAGAGAGGAGATTTATACTGAATGAGCACTGTGCAGGATGATATAAAATAGGTTCTGCATAGCCTCCAAAATGGCTTTTATGGTGGAATGTTTCCAGGGTTGATTTTGTTCTCCCTCCACCCTCACAGAAATTCAGCTCTTGATCGGAAGGAGGGCACGATTTGGAAGAAATGTAGTTTATTACATCATATGCTGCCAGCCTAACTTGGACACTGTAATTCCGGGAATTAAAACATGCTAGCTAGCAGAGTGGTGCAGTGGAAGTGTGGTAGGACCATAAAACATGCTAGCTAGCCAAACTATTAGTAAAAGATAGCCAGTTCAAAGAATATTGCATGGTCAGGTGGATGAGTTCCACCTTAAACTGACCATATGACCTTGAACCTGTCAATTGCTGCTCTGGGACTCAGCTGTAAACTAGCCTGTTGTAAAGTGTAAAGTTGTAAAGTGACTTCACCTGTAAAATGAGGATAATTATAGTAACTGCCTGACCTCACAGGCCTGTTATTATGATTAAATGTATTTGTCAGTATTTTCAAAAAGTGTCTAGCAATGATATGCACCTTATACTTTAAAGAAATAAAAACAAGTAATTAAATATTATTGAATGAATGTGCCAGAATTTATTTTTGCTCAGTTTGTTTTATTCTAATCTTTCAGAATTATTAATAGTTTTTGATTTATGGTTTATATTTCTATTTTGGCACATATCTATGAAGATTTCCTTAAGATAAATTCATGGACATGGAAGGACTGTGTCATGGGGTATGAACACATGTAGACTTTTGAAACATATCTCTAAATACACATTTTTCACAGTAGGATAGAAAATTTGTTTGATGTTTGGCCATTTTTATGTAAAACTTTGTGTCTTTTGATTTTTAATTGAATTAGTAATGCTTTAATTTTTTTTTCTACTGGCTATTGCATTTTTTAAAATACATTGCCAATTTTTGGAGATGTTTGTCTTATTTTTCATTGTTCTGCAAGAGCTATTTATAGTTGAAAACATGAACATATTATTTGTTGCCAATTTGAAATTTTTCCTAATTTATCTTTGTTTTTTTAAAAAATGTCTTTTTAATACCAAGAGGTAGTTGTGTGTGTGTGTGTGTGTGTGTGCATGCAAAATTACATGCTTGTGTGTACTTATGTACATACATCTGTCAGTCTTTTTCATTATGGTTTCTGTTGTTTTTAGTATGCCTCTGATGTTCTTCCCACCCAGAACCATGTAAATAAGCACCCACATTTTCTTTTAGAAAGTGATTTTGCAATTTCATATTTTTATATTTAAATGTCAAATCCATGTGAAATTTGCACTGATGATGATGTGAGTCACGCATCTAGCTTTACTTACTTCCAAATAGTCTTGGCTCTCATTCGATTTTCACATTTTACTGAAGCCACCCAGAGTATGCATTGCATCATTATTTTTTTCTCTTATAATTTAATGAAACTAAGGGTGTTAAGAGAATATAGTCAAGTGTATAGCAGGCAGCCTCTCCCAAGGGACTTCCACATGTTTCTTATAGTTTGTAGACTTGTATGAACTGAGGCTATCAACACAATACTAAAAGCCATATATGACAAACCCACAGCTAACATCATACTGAATGGGGAAAAATTGAAAGCATTCCCACTCAGAACTGGAACCACACAAGGTTGCCCCCCTCTATCACGACTTCTATCCAACATAGTGCTGGAAGTCCTAGCCAGTGCAATCAGACAAGTGTAGCAAATCAAAGGTATCCAAATGGGGGCAAAAGAGATTAAACTATCTCTCTTTGCTGATGATATGATCTTATATCTAGAAAACCCCAAAGATTCTGCCATGGGACTACTGGAATTGATAAACAAAATTAGCAAAGCCTCAGGTTACAAAATCAATAGCATTTCTATATGCCAGCAACAGCCAAACTGAGAACCAAATCAAAGACTCAATACCCTTCACAATAGCAACAAAGAAAATAAAATACCTAGGAACATATTTAACTAAGGAGGTGAAAGACCTTTACAGGGAGAACTATGAAACACTGAGGAAGGAAATAGCAGAGGATGTAAACAGGTGGAAAACCATACCATGCTCATGGCTTAGCAGAATCAACATTGTTAAAATGTCTATACTACCCAAAGTAAGCTACAGATTCAATGCAATACATATTAAAATAACAAAATTATTTTTCACACATCTAGAAAAAATAATTCTATGCTTTGTATGGAATCAGAGAAGACCCCATATAGCAAAAGCAATCTTAAGCAAAAAGAACAAATTGGGAGGCATTAATTTCCCAGACTTCGAGCCACACTGCAAGGCTATAGTAACTAAAACAGCACAGTACTGGCACAAGAGCAGAGACATAGACCAATGGAACAGAACTGAGAACCCAGATATAAAACCATCCTCATGTAGCCATCTAATCTTTGACAAAACAGACAAAAACATACACTGGGGGAAAAAATCCTTATTGAATAAATGGTGCTGGGAAAATTGGATAGCCACACATAGAAGACTGAAACAAGATCCACACCTCTAATCTCTCACAAAAACCAACTCATGGTGGATAACAGACTTAAACCTAAGTCATGAAACTATAAGAATTCTAGAAGAAAATGTTGGAAAAACTCTATTTATAGACATTGGCCTAGGGAAAGAATTTCTGAAGAAGACCCTAAAGACAATCACAGCAACAACAAAAATAAATAAACAGAACCTGATCGAATTAAAAAGCTTCTGCACAGTCAAGGAAACTATAACGAGAGCAAACAGACAACTTACCAAATGGGAAAAAATATTCACATGCTACACATCTGATAAAGGGCTGATAACTAGAATCTATATAGAACTCAGGAAAATCAAGCAAGAAAAAGAATCAAACAACCCCATTAAAAAGTGGGCAAAGGCCATGATCAGAAACTTTTCAAAAGAAGATAGACTAATAGCCAAAAAACATATGAATAAATGCTCAACATCTCTAATCATCGGGGAAATGCAAATCAAAACCACAATGAGATGTCACTTAACTCCAGTGAAAATGGCTTTTATCACAAAGTCCCAAAACAATAAATGTTGGCATGGACGCAGAGAGATACGAACACTCATACACTGCTGGTAGGACTGCAAACTAGCGCAACCTTTGTGGAAAGTAATATGGAGATACCTCAAAGAGCTAAATGTAGAACTACCATTTGATCCAGCAATCCCATTACTGGGAATCTACCCAAAGGAAAAAAAGAAATTCTATGAAAAAGACATCTGCCATTCTGTAGGTTGTCTGGTGTTGGGCAGATGGGAGGGAGGAGGAGGGGATGGGTATATACACACCTAATGGTGTGGTGTGGCAATGGACAGGCTTGAAGCTCTGACTTGGGTGGGGCAAAGGCAATACACGTAAACTAAATATTTGTACCCCTGTAATATGCTGAAATAAAAAAAATAATAACAAACAACAAAAAAAGTAAAGAACAATTGATTTGTTTTTTTTGGTTTTTAGTCTAAAAGGAAATTTTATTTTTAGGATACAATTTATGACTAGGATGAATAAAGACTGGAATCACCTTCAAATCCAAAGACAGCGTAAGTAATTACTATTCTATGACAGCATGTAAGAAAAGGCTAGAAGTACTTTTTAATACGTCCTAGCTATACCTGTAAGATAACATATACCTTTCATATTAGCCTACTTTGAGGATATGCTATAGAGTATGCAAAGGCACACAGATTCACCTATACTCTTTGTGTCTGTGATTGCATGGTGCCTAAATATCCAGACAACTTTTTCTTTCATTTTTTGTAGAGACAGGGTCTTCCTATATCCCCTATGCTGGTTTTTAACTACTGGCCTCAAGCAATTCTCCTGCCTTAGCCTCCCAAAGTACTGGGATTACAGGCATGGGCCACTGTGCTTGGCCCAGACAAAAAATTTTAAAGTTCAGCCAAATATCCTAATGCCTTAACAACTAATTCCAGACAACAATATATATTTTCAAATATCTTGAGTCTCAGTATAGCGTCTCACTCATTTGCATGTCTCCAATATGGAATGGTTGGGGGGAAGTTGGTAAGCTTATTGTGCTGTGCACAGAAACCAACTGGATGAGTGATGATTCAGAAAGTTCTCTCCACAATGCTTAAGACAAAGATAAAGAATATATCTTCTATAAAGTTAGATATCTGAAGTTATCCTTAAGTATGCAAGTTTTAAAAAATCTTATCTAAATTGACAGAATTTCAATTCCGTTTTCTACATTTGTTTCTAAGGACGACAAGAAGTGATTTTGTTGAGTCCATAGGCTTCATCTATCTTAAAATAACTTGAAATCTACCTGGTACCCTTTTTTGAAGTTTATATTAAGTTCATAACAACTTTGCATACCAGTAAAACTTGTTTGCATTTTTGCTCAATATTATTTCAGTAATAGATGATCTAAGGATTTTAAAGCTCATATGTAATGGCCATTTACATATATTATTTCTCATGGTAAGCCTCACATAGACAAAAAAACTTGAAAGATACTATAAAATGTAACCTCCAAATTCTTTACTCCTTGGGGTACCATAGTCAATGGAATTTCTCTAAGTTGCAGAATTGGTTCCAGAAAGTGTTCCTTTTTATCAATATCCAAGACTGTTATTTGATGGAAATAGTATTTTCACATATAAACTCACCCCATTGCACTAGCCTGATTAATTTGTCATCTCCCTAACAGAAATCAAGACGCACTTGGAATTGGAGCATATATTGCTTCCGATAAAAGGGACCACCTGAGAAAGTCAGGAAAATTGGAGGGCAATTCTTTTTTGTTCTTACTTTCAAAATATTAAAGGGGTACAGTGTTTTTGTTACATGGATACATTTTATAATGCTTAAGTTGGGGCTTTCAATGTGCCTATTACACAAATGGTGTTCACTGTACCCAACAGGTAGGTTTTTATCCCTCCCCCTTCTTGATTTCCTATGATCTTTAGATCTCCTTGTGCCCATATGTGCCCATTGATTAGCTCCCAATTATTAGAGAGAGCATGTGGTGTTTGTTTTTCCATTCCTGAGATACCTCATTTAGGATAATGGTCTCTAGTTCTATCCAAGTTGCTGTGAATGACATTATTTCATTCCTTTTCATAGCTGAGTAGTATCCCATGGTGTGTGTGTGTGTGTGTGTGTGTGTGTGTGTGTGTGTGTGTGTATCACATTTTCTTAATCCACTTGTGAATTGATGGGCACTTAAGTTGTTTCCACATCTTTGTGATTGTGAATTGTGCTGCAATAAACATTTGGGTGCAGGTGTCATTTTGATAAAATGACTTCTTTTCCTTTGG
>NW_012141635.1:7288326-7289853 GCF_000956105.1 Propithecus coquereli
AGTCTAGACAAAAGTCAACACGTGAAGACTGAAAGTGAGTAAGTTCCTCAAATGAGATAGAAAAGCCCAAAATATAGTATGCTGAGGACTGATCTTTGCAAACACCATATTTTTATAAGGAGAGGGGAGCCACGATAGTGTTGAGAAGAATGGATAACTACTTTTTCCTCTTTATCCAGCATTCATTCACTCCTCTCTTGTTTTTTCCGGAGGTCCGCCCCCTCCCTTCTAAGCTACTTTCAATGGAGTTAATACTACCCTAGCTCAGGGAAAAGGCAAGTGACCCCACTCTTGTCAATCACACCTTTACATGCTTGGATACGTGACCAATCAGAGCTACCGACTTAAACATTAATATTTTTTGCTGGGTCTTCTGGAAGAGACTTGTCTTCTTCACTTTTGGATCAAAAGCTATATCCATGTGGACTAAGAACTATTGGCAGTCCTGTTGAAACCATGAGCCAACCAGGAAAGTGTCACCCAGAAACAGAGGAAGAGAAACTAGTCCTGATTATATAATGCAAGCTGTGAGCCTTGGGTCAAGCTTCACCCATAGCTCCATTTGCATCTAGAATATTCATTTTTATAAACTACAACACTGTTTCCCCCATCAAACAAATTTGGGAATTGGACTCTCTGTTACCTGGAACTAAGTATAATTGATAGAGGACACTTGAAAACTTTTTCATTTTCTAAAATTGGGTGTGAAAAGTGATACACAGTACATTGTGTACTTTCTTTAAATCACTGAATTTTTTCCTTTATTTTTAGAGATAGGGTCTTGTTGTGTGGCCCAGGCTGGAATGCAGTGGCATAATCATAGCTCACTGCAGCCTGGACTCCTGTGCCCAAGTGAACCTCCAGCCTCAGCCTCACAAGTAGCTAGGACTACAGGCACACCCACCACCATGCCCAGCTAATTTTTTTAATTACTATTTTTTGTAGAGACAAGGGTCTTGCTACTTTGCCCAGTCTTGTCTCAAACTCCTGGGCTCAAGTAATCCTCCCCCTCTCGGCTTCCCTAAGTGTTGGTATTATAGGCATGAGCCACTGCACCTGGCCACTTTCTGAATTAATCAATCACTTAATTAATTTTTATTTATTTTTTTGATGTGATCACAGCTCACTGCAGCCTCCAACTCCTGGGCTCAAGCGATCCTCCCAAGTAGCTAGGACTACAGGCACACGCACCACCACACACATCTAATTTTTTTAAAAAAATTGTTTATTTATTTATTTGTGTCGAGTAAAGGTCCGACCACATCTTAAACTCCTGGGCTTAAGTGATCCTCCTGCCTCTGCCTCCCAAAGTTCTAGGATTACAGGTGTGAGCCACTGCACCAGCCTACTTTCTGAAATTTTAATAACTGCCTTATGGTAGACATTGGCACCAGTTACACCTGTATACTCCAAGTGATTAATTACTTTTCAACATGATTAACTCATTCTCATAATATGTATTTTCCTAGTGTGTGTATATATGCATGCATGCATGTACATATATGTGTATGTGTACATATATACACA
>NW_012141635.1:7290626-7290977 GCF_000956105.1 Propithecus coquereli
GTATTTTTTTCTTTTTCTTTTGCTATCTCAGACACTGATGCAAAGGCACATGTACAAGAGTTTCCAGAGTGTATACTTAGGAGTGGAATTTCTAGTTTATGGGTGTATGGTGTATATAGAGAAAGATATATTAATGCCCAAAGTAGTTCTGCCAATTTACACTGAGAGTTCACCTTTCCCCAATCTGCTCTAACAATTGGCAAAAGCTTTTAACCATTTTTCAACTCTAATTGTTATTTAATGATATTGCTTTGCTTTTATCAATGGCATTTCCCTGAGTATTGGTGACGCTCAGCATATACCCAGATATTCTTGGCCATTTATATTTCCTCATCTGTGAATTGACTGTTC
>NW_012141635.1:7291941-7309289 GCF_000956105.1 Propithecus coquereli
ATTTTAGAGGTGGAAGAGGTCCTAGAGATCATCTGGCTCAATCCTCTAATTTCACAGTTGATGAAAATGAAGCCCAAAAAGGGTAAGCAATTTACTCAAGGTTACACCGGCAATTATTGGCAGAGTTAGGAGCCAGTAGTTCTCTATTTTATTCCTAATTCTGCTTCTGATGAGCTCCATGACATAAACCAAACACTGAGTTTCTTAGTACTCTAGCTGCCTCTGTTATAAATGGAGTAAATACCCCCAGTTCCTTCATACTTCACAAGCATATTGTTAGAGTTTGTGTGATTCATGAGAATGTATTTCAACTTCTGTGAAAAGTACATAGTTCATTACCATTTTATCAGTTAGAATACTTTGGTGACAAGCAACAGAAAACACACACAGCTTACCTAAGCAAAAAGTGAACTTATCAGAATGACATGAGGAGGCTCATGTCACTGAATTCATAGATTGAATAACTGGGTTGGTCCTGGTGGGACGAAGAGTGCTCCAGAGGATGCTGGTCTTACCTAGTACCACTGCTGGAATGATTCTCCTCCAGCTGATCCTTCCATTTCCTGGTGATACAAAATTGTGAAAGAGAGAATCCATTGGCTCAGATTAGATCACAAATTTACCCTTTGTGCCTGAACAGAGCAGTGAGAGAGATTTATCACATAAAGACTCCAGAAGTCTTGTCAGCTTCCTTAAAAGAGGAAAGAGCATCTCCATTACTGGCCTCCCAAGATGATTCACAAAGAAAAAAGGTAAATCTCCCAAAGGAAATAGAGATGTTATTAGGAAGAGGGACTCCTGTATGATTAACCAGAAAGTAACAGATGTCTGTTACAGCCACCATATCTAAGTTCACTGCCGAATTTTGCATTTGATGACACAGGCCTAGGAATGAAAACAATAAATCTAGGTCATGTCTACTTGATTAAACACAGTAACCTGGCATTGTTCTAGTGCCTAATTTAGAGCACTCAACATATAAGTTTGCCACATAAGAAAGCCAAAGTCACTGAGCAAATTTTAAAATGATTAATTTACTGATTATGTAGTCACAACCTGCTTTCATGACTCTTTTAATACAGATACCAATGCGAGGTAAGATTTAAGGGATAAAGAAAAATATTTCCATTTGAATTTAGATCTAGACAGTAAGCTCAGCACCTGTTGGTCAAGAAGCCAATATAACCTGATCCTTCGTCACCTTTATTTGCCTTAGCATATACATATCTCGAAGCACTTTCTAGACCTGAAAGATATAGATAGCAAATGTAAATAAATTCCTTTATGTTTGGTTCATACAGTTAATTTCTCTAGTTCTGTAGCAGCAATCATTTTACTAGAAAGACTTAGGAACTTAAGCCGAATCTTCTTTCCCATCTCTGGCTTAAATTTCTTTACCTTCTGGAGAAAAAAATTGTACTTCTAAAAACATTAATGATAGTGTGAATATATATTTTTCTTTAAAATATGCACGTACAAATTTGAAAGTTCTAAAGAAGAGATAAAGAAAGGGAAACCAAAGGTGTATTTATCTTCAAATGTCATGTAAGTTTTCCTCCACTATTTGTCCCCACCATTCCCTCCAAGTCCCACTGTATGTGGGCCCAAGCCCATCTCAAGGACAGAGTGATCTTTTAGAACGAACAAGATCATGCTACTCCTCCAGATGAAATTCCTCACTGGCTCCTCATAACCCTCAGGTTAGCCTGTAACTTCCTTCGCACAAAGGCATAAAGAGCCCCTCAGGTCAGCCCTCTGCTGGCCTCCCCTCCCCTGCTCTCCCTCCGGGCCATGATCATTCACTCTACAATCAGCCCTGCAAAACTACTGGACATTTCCAAAACTCGTCACTGAATCTCTCTCTTCTGCTTCCCCCACCTAGAATTCCTTTCCTCCTCCCATTATTAATCCATCCCTCCTTCCTATCTCCATTTGTCACTACTTCCTGGTCCAAATCCCTTCTTTGAGAAACTTTGTTCACTATGGAAGGCTCAGTTCACGTGTCTTCCCTTCCAGGAACTCCCTGAGCTTCCCATCTACGTCCTTCTAATAACACCCCACGCGTACCCCCCCATCATCCTAGCTCTCATCACACCTCACTGTCTTACATATTCATTAATCTAGCTCCTTCATTCCAACTCTGAGCTCCTGGACAACAGTGTGCCTTATTACTCTTTGTGCTTCAAGTACCTGACACAATATCTGCCACAAAATATGTGATAAATAAAAGTTTATTTAAGACAACAGAAGCACTATGTTCTTTTTTATATGATGGTTAAGAGGACATCATTATGTTCATCCTCATCATCTGCCATGAATGAAAGTAGGTATTATGATCCTTCTATTCTCCCCATGCTGCGAAAAGGGTAACTACATCTTCTCTGCTCAAAGAAAATTTACAAGAGGGCATTCAGCCATCACTGTATACAAAACTAGGCTTGAGTACAGTTAGTTATCTAGTCATCTGGCCTCCTATTTGGAATGGGCAATAACTCTAAGGTTTTCAATCGGTGTGAAAACCTCAGAAGACTTATTTCACGGGCAATCAAGGGATGATTTGAAAAGCATTGGCTTGGATTCGTATAGAGTTCATTTGCTGGAAGAACTGAAGAGTGCAAAAGTAGACAGCCTCACCTGAGCTCATCGTGATTTGATGCAACGGTTTCCAAGTGAAAAGCAAAAGACTGATGCAGAGGCAAGCAGTGTCCAGTGCCCGGTACCTTTCAGCAACATAGAAACTGTGGCCCCTTAAATGCTAAGTGCTCCTAAAAAGCACCAATAAAGGAACACCTCTCCAATGATATATGCAAATGGACTAAGAGAGGCAACTGATAGACCAGAACAGAAGAGCTGTATTGCAACTTGAAAGGCCACTAATATTTCGATCTAACTTATCTTTCTCAGATTTACTAAATACCACTGAAGAGGTTGAAGAAAGATGAGGTTAACTGAAAAATCAAGTTCCTGGGTCTTGGCTACTGCAACCACCAGCATTCCTGTTACGGGTGGGGGTGTTTTTGTTGGCATTTTATGTAAGTGCCTTTCTTCATTCCATTTACCAACAGCTGGTCTAGAGCTTCACACAATGCAACATATTTTTTAAAGCTGGCATCATTTAGATTTTCCATCTATAGGAAATTTGAAAAGTTGGCATTTGCATTCCCGGAAGTATCAATCTCTAATGAAAACAATGTCAGAGCCTTAAGCACTTTGGCATTTTCTGGGCACGCTATAAATATACAGGATATATTTTATCATGTACTGTATATTAGAGCACAGGGACAAAAAAACAAGCACCAGGGAAAATGGTTTGAGGCAATTCTTTCAACATATTTTCCAAGGCTATTTCAAATGATTCCCTAGTCCTTGAACTCCCTGGTGATAATTTTAATAGCAGTGAGAGCCATTTGGTAACAGGCCTGGACTGCGGGTTGCATTGGCTTTAGCTGGTATAAAGTCTGCTGTCTTTTGTTACTAAGGAGACAATAGTCTAGCCTATTAGAAAGAAGATATTTAAAGCTTTTCCTAGCACCACATCCCTGAAACTTCAGAGTGCTGCTAAGCATTTCTGCTTAGGCTTTCTTTTTCTAACCCACCCATGGAATGGCTCATCCTCCTTACATGTAACTACCCCTGACTGTTGACTTGATTACAGAAATCCTGTGCAGAAACCTCAGTCAGCTAGACGGACCTGTCAGGACGGGGAAAGTGCAGATGGTGCCCCCAGTGAACTCTGCTTGCTCTCTTCATCCACCAGGTTCCGTCCTACTGAATCTCACTGCATCATCCGCTTGGGCGATCCTGGAACCACAGCGAGCAAGGCAAGAGTCCTGGGGGGTGAACACATGCTTACAAAAATAGTTTTAGTTTTATCTATGATCTTTTTGAAATTTCAAAGAGAGCTGAGCAGGCTGGCGATCATGCAGGCTAGGTGGTCTCCATTTATGAAGAGCATTCTGAGAGTACTAATCAGGGTATTTTTTTTTTTTTTTTCAGTTTGCCAGCATTATCAGACAGATAACGGAGCTGCTACTTGGAGGATGTCCATTTTATATAACAAAGGACGTTCAACTTGTCTAAAATGTATTTCTTGGCCGAATGACAGCTGTGCATGCCCCGGATCAAGGTGTGGCACTGCTGGAGAACTCAGCCGAAAGCAAGTGTCACGTTGTGTCACCATGGAAGCGGTATCTTCACAGAGCCCTAACTGTAAATGTAGAAGGTTTAACAATGAATACTTTGTTTGAAGCTCTTCTTACTCCACATTTCCTTGAAAAATGAAACCACGAGAGGCACGAAAATCTCTAAAGGGCTTTTATACATAGATTAATGTGGTAATTTTCTCATTACTATGTTCTGAAGAAGAGCTTCTTACAGCAGGCTTTGTGCTCTGCCTTCAGTTATAACATGGCTTTGCATTAAGTGTTTTAATAAAATGTAAAATTAAATGATCATCCCTGCTGATATTCGGCTCTTGGTTGAGGTAAGGAAAAATGTAGCTTCCACAGAACATGAAAGCCAAAGAGATTATTTTGCCCCCAATGAAGAGATCATTGGTCAAATGGCATGGTTCCCCATGGGTTGCGTTGCACCTCTCCATTAATGGGGAATATTTTACTACTCTCTCCTGCACCTTTTAGAATTACAAATAATATAACCAACTTACAGCTATGGAATGTGTATCCCATCAGAAACTAACCAGTTTAATTTATTTTTTTATTGCACATTTAACCCAGGTAGTATTGGGTGAAAGTAATTATTGATAGTGATAGTTTATACCATTGTTAACCATCTGTGCTTCTTTCTGTTGTAATGATATCAGGTGAAAAATACAAACTGTCTGAGCAGCACTGATCTATTGACTACTGGACATATTATTAATAAGAGACATAGACCAATAAAAGGAGATGGAATATGATTCTTTTGTGTAAAAAATGATGAAACATCTTTTCATACGACTCATTGTGAAATAACAAAGCAATCCTTCAAAACTGTTGTGGTTTTGGTTTATTTTTTAAGCAAGTGGTATTGACTAAAAAGCAAAAGGCCTTCCCACTAATGATGCCAAGGATGGTTATAGCAAGAGTTTTTGCAAATTGATTGGTCTTGTGGGGTATTATTACTCCAACTCTTCCTTAAAGAGACAAAATAATACTGACATTGACAAGCCTAAAAGACAACAGCTATATGTTAATTGAATAAATTCTTCAACAAAGTTTTATCACTTTTGCTTCCTGGTGCTTACACAGCAGAATATTCAGTTCTGAGACCAATTATGTGAAGTGATAATTTAGAATACAGCTCAGAATGGAGACTTTCAGGGTTAAAATCCTGGTTCTTCCACTTATGACCTTGATTTTCTTCCACCTTAGATTCCCAATCTGTAAATTGATCATATAAATTTTATATTATGGTATGAAGATTAAATGAGGTACTATTGAAAAAGCACTTAAAACAGAGCTTGGAATATAGTAGATGCCCAATAAATGTTAGTTGTTGTGAGGCCTGAAACTCTCCTTGTTCTACTACCCCTAATTTCATGACATGTTATAACCATGATTTAATTTGACGGTGGTGTCATTCCCCTAAACTAACACATATTTCTACTAAAGGAAGGCCTGAAAGGTGCCACGTTGGGAGCCATGATTTCCTAGAATGACATGAAGTACAATGGGTGTGACAAACAGTGAATAGGTTCGGTGTCACTGGCCATCTCTCTCTGGGCTTCAAGGATGGCGTTCCATTTTGGCAAAACTGGAACTACGTAATCTCTGGCACCTGAACCAAGACCTCATGACTTTAGTGACATTGCTCCCTGTAGTAGATTTTACTTAAAGGTGCTCAATTTGCATCCTGCAGGTGAGGCTAAAGGAAATAATGTCCAAGAATGCAAATAATTCTCTCCAGTTGTAACAAAATTACTTGTTCTCTTTTCTTTCTGACTACAACATTATATAGTGACTTGCACAATGTTCTTAAAGGCTATTGGTAAAGTAAATGAACAAATACACAGTGTAGCCCTGCACAAGAAGGAATACTTATAGATACACTGTTTTCGTCATGAGTTTAAAAGCAGGGTCAAATGCACACACACACATACACACACACACACACACACACACACACACACACACACAGGTTCTTCACATTATTTGCCAAATACATATACGAACTGATGATTGTGCAAAGAAATTGGAATCTGTTGATCACAAAACCATAGTTGAGTTTAGAAATTATCTAAAACACGTGTACTCACTTTACATATTTAAAAAGGAATTCTTGACATCTAGGTTTGTTACATTATTGACTCAAGGTCACAAAATAAGTTAGAGGCAGAGCTGGAACTAAAATCCATAGTTTGTCCAGACTTCCTTCTACCACATCATCCTGCCTCTATTGGCAAAATTACTTCGAAGTTGCTTTCAATGATTCAGAGTAAATGCCAAGTAAAACCTTGTTAGAATCTGAGAACATATACAATCTTTATTTCTTGACCCAACATGCCAAACTAAGGCCAGATTGTTAATCTTGTTTTATTTCTTGCTTCAAAAATTGACATACAATTTAGTTCTTTCCAGAAGGATTAATAGGTTTCTCTTGTGTTAAGAGATATTTACACCAGAGTCTTAAAAATACTGAGTAGCATTAAAGAAAATAAATCAACAAAAGTTCAAGTTACCTTTCAAATATCAATCATATGTTGACAAGTCACTCCGTTTCAAATTATAAATTGCTAAGAACTGTCTAGCAAGTAGCAATATTAATGTTTTAAATGCAAGTCTTCTATGAAACCATTGCTTCTCCTAAAGGAATAGTTTATTTTCTGCAAGAGGAAGCCTTTTGATTTTATGTGTTTATATTCAATTTTCATAGATCATAATCATATCATTCGTGATACCACCTCATATGGCAAGTCTGCTTTCTCCCCCTCTGATAGAATTCGGACATATCATTATTTGTTTCAAAAGAAAGTGCTTAAGGGAAATCCATGTCTTCATATGTAATGAAAATCTAGTTATTCATTAATTAACTGATTGATTCTTAATCATGGTAACTTCTGCCCATTGGAAAAGGGAGAGTGCATTGGCTAAAAACCCACTGCTGCCACCTAGTGTTACTGGACAAGCATTGCCTCGGCTTGATCACTTGCTTTGTGCATCAGAAAGATGTCATCCTTTGTATTGAGAGAGAGAGAGAGAGAGAGGGGAAGAGGAAAGAGGAGGGAGAGAGGAGAGAGAAAAGGAGAGGGTGAAGGGAGAGAGAGGAGTGAGTGAGAAGGAAGAGAGAGAGACAGAGAGAGAGAGAAATGTTACTTTAGCAATGATCTTAGTAATTAATTATTTAGGAAACTTTTGTCTCTTCCTATTGACTCTTTTATATTTGAATAGTCTGGGTTCCAGACATGCTTCTTTAATATGCTTGGCATTTGAATTCTTTTAAGGCTTTAAACTGATGAATACTAAAGACAATATGGTAGCTTAAGGCAATCATCCATATTGATGAAGTTCACTATAAATAGATGCTGCAATAACCCATGTGTAAAAGCAACGTGTTCTTTTTTATTCTATTCCTATTGATTCAAAACCCTCTATGGATGTTGTTGTCAATAGCTCAGCCAAAGGAATCAGAGGAAATCCACGGCCCACCAAATCATTTTGCTTTACAGGGCAAAGACAAGTTCAAGAATAAAACCCACTGCCATATTCTGATGGAATTGATCAAAGTACAATAATTTTCTTGCATGAGAAATTTTTTTTGTTGAATAGAAACTCCCTTTCAAAGGGTCTAAAGTAATGAGATTTAAATGACTTTAAAGATTTGTGTCTTTTTTGTAGGGGTGCTTATATGCCTTTCAATTGAAGCTTGTCATAGCGAGGAAGTTAGAAACATGAAAGACTGGAGCTCGCTGGTAGAGGCAGGCTAGGTGGCAGACGTGTGATGGTGTGAGAACTAGGTGTCCAGGAGGGAGAATATTGAGATTACCTCTTGCCCTGCTGAGCATAGGGAGAGCAGGTGTGTGTCTAGGGACCCAGGGAGCCTCCTGGGGCAGGGAGGGCAGGGGTGTAGGGGTGTAGCCTGCTAGAGAAGAGAGCCCCATCTCAAAAACAGAAGAAGCATAACACAGTGGCAAGAGCACAGGATGGGAATCTTTAGATGTGGATTGTTCACTAATCTTATGTGTATTCTAACCACCTTGGGTCTTTCTTGCTCTTACTCACTTCTATAGACCACACCTGCACAAAATTGAATCAGGAAAGGTTTCCTTATCGCTGTGACCAAAACGGATCTCTGAGACATTCTCTTCTAAAAATGCAAATAAATAAAATGAGCTACTCCTGATATCTTCAGATCTGAGATATAAAAAAGAAATGAACGCCCAAATTTCAGTGGCCGGACTCACAATAAAGGTTTATTCCTCACTCGTATAATGTTAAATGAAAATGTTCTGTGGGCAGTCTTCTATGCTCAGACTCAGGGACCTAGGGCTGGTCCACCCTGTGACACTTGCATCCATTGGAGCCTTTCACTCTGGATAGGGCATGAGGAATCAACGAGTGTGGAGGATGGCACAAGACATTTGTGTGACCTGGAATTTGCATACGTCACTTTCACCCTCATTTCACTGGACAAAATTCAGACACATAGCCACAGCTACTTCAACATATGCTGGGAAATGCTGCTAAGATTGGTGCTTGGGAAATTGAGAAAATGGGTTTTGATAAATATATGTATCAATACAACGAACAGATTATGTACATATCTCCTAGTTACCATACGTTTGCCTAACTAGGGTGTGGCAAATGATGGCCCACACATCAAATCTAACATATCACCTGTTTTTGTACAGTCCATAAATTAAGAATGATTATTACATTTTTAACTGGTTGGGACAAAAAAAAGACAAAGAGAATAATATGCAACAGAGAGTGATTATGACCCACAAAGGCTAAAAATATTTACTATTTGGCTCATTACAGAAGATGATTGCCAGCTGCTGGTCTATCTGTATGATTTAGGATCCTGGAAAGAGACAAGTATCACCTTCAATAGAGCATTTAATGAAGGGACTTGCCTGAGTTTTTTATTGCTGCGTAATGAATTGCCACAAACTTAGTGGCTTAAAATATATTCATGTATTATCTCACAGTTGCTGTGGATCAGGAATCTGGGCACAATTTAGATGGATCCTCTGTTCAGAGTGTCACAAGTTTGTAATCCAGATGTCAGCTGGGGCTGGGGTGTCATCAGTGGCTCAACTGGGGACAGATTCTTCTCCAGGTGCCCTCAAATTGTTGGCAGAATTCATCTCTTATGTTTATGGGACTGGCATCCCTATTTTCTGGCTAGAGGCTGCCCTCAGGTCCTAGAGGCCACCATGATGGTTAATTTTATGTGTCAACTTGACCGAGCTACAGGGTGCCCAGACATTGGTCGGGCATTATTTTGGATGTGTTTGTGAGGGTATTTCTGGATGAGATTAACATTTGAGTTAGTAGACTGAGTAAAGTAGATGTCTTCTCAAATGTAGATGGGTCTCATCCAGTTGGTTGAGGACCTAAATAAAACAAAAAGGCTGAACTTCCAACAAGTTAGAGTGAATTTCTCCTGCTGAACTGTCTTTGAGCTAAGGCATTGTTTATTTTTGCTTCCTTCATATTTAAACTGAAACATAAGCACTTTCCGGGTCTCAAACCTGCTAGCCTGTAGGCTGGGACTCCACCATCAGCTCTTTCGGTTCTTAGGGCTTTAGATCAGTACTAGAATTACACCATTGGCTCCCCTGGCCTCCAGCTTGCCAGATGCAGATCCTGGAACCTGTCAGCCTCCACAGGCATGTAAGCCAACTATATATACATAGCTCCCAATTGGTTCTGTTTCTCTGGAGAACCCTGACTCATACAGCCACCCACAGGTCTCTGCCACATAACCAGGACTGTCTGCTTTTCTGCTTTTTTTAAGAGCAGCAGAATCTCATATACAACCTGCTCAAGGAGTATCACTTGTGACATATTTTAATGCTTAGAAGCAAGTCACAGGTTCGACCTGTACTGAAGGAGAGGAGATTACATACAGTCTTGTCTCACTGAGGGGTCACCCTCTGGTTTGTATTCCACAGAACTATTAATATTTACAAAGGTTTAACAGACTTGAGGGAAACCAAGAAGGGATGGGGAAACCTTAGGCTATGGGCAGCTACTGCTACCCTGAGACCTGAAGGGGAAAGGAGAGGAGAAGTCTCCAGGACTGGGTGAGACTTCTTCCTGCTGCAGGTGAGGACCATCACAATGGGACCTTCAGTGAGGAATGCAGCCACTATCATCCCATGGTTGGGCAGGAGGACTGGGGGTAGCTTCCACAGCCTCTCTTTCTTCCAGTTCTCTGTCTGACCCTCCCACCAGCTAATCCAACAGGAAGGCAGAGGACAAGGAAAGCTGATGGGAGCAGTCCACAGGGATCAGCCTCCTCAGGCAAGGAGCAGGGTGGAGACAGATGGAGAATGGATCTGGAAGGACAAATAACTATTCCACAAATCCAGCTTTTGACTTTCAAATCTCAAGGAAAATGGCAAATGTCCTTAAGAACAAATGAGAAATTGAATAAATATCTACATCAGAAAAACAGAATGACTGCAGGATCTGCAGCCACATTCAGAAGGCCACTAAGGCTGTGTAAAATCATCATCTGAAGAGCTAACACAGCTTGCTTGCCTCCGGGGTGAGCTGATCTCAGGGAACGCTGGTGCTTTCCCAACTCATAGAAAGGAAACGCAGCAGCATGCTTCACTCCAACCAAGTTATGCAGTTGGAGAAATGTGCTTTATGGAAAAGATGAAATAGCTCCACCCAACACCACGAGCAGGTGACACCTGGTAGGCCTTCACATTTGAATTTCCAGCTTAGTGTCTGTTTTTAAATGAATATGAGCTCACTCCCACTGAGGCAGGTCTGCTATAGAAACAGAGGCATGCTCCCATCTGTGGGAAGGTGGTATGTTAAAGACTAGCCTTTCAGTAAGCAAATTTCTAAATGGTAGAGCCATTTGGCTACTAAGTCAGCTCTCCCAGACAGCTACTCGACTATATCAATTGTAGCTAGGAGAGGTGCCTCTAAAAAGCAGGAGCATATTGGATCTGGAACTGCTAATGGATAATTAGGGAAAGAAATGCCAAAGAATTAAGGTACATCATTCTTTGGCATGTTTCTGGGTGTTTTTGTTTTGTCTCCAGCATATAACAGAATAGGTTGTGATTATACAAAAGAGAGTTTGGAATTAATATCATTCTTAAATAATACATTCATAGAATTTAACTATGTCTTGTATGTACTAATGCCAAAAATACTAGAGATGTAGAAAGCAGGAAATGACTCCAGAAAAAAACAGAACTTGGGCAGGAATCTGCTACTAAAAAAATTTGAGTAAATTCTTTGATTAATATAAAAGGCTTTTATTTCATATCGTTTCCTCCCATGCCCCACACCAAATAAGATATTGTTACATAACCAAAATTTTCTATAAGAGTTCAGGGCTCTGAGCTCATTATCAAAGTCATTAAAGAATTCATTAGCTATATGCGATATCATGGCACATTGTCTACAGCAAGTTTACTGGTTCTTTATAAATAGAAAATTAATTAATTAACAATGAACAAAATAAAGACATAACCATACTAGCGTGTAAGGTAGTATTGTTTTAAACTTTTATTAATGATGGATTCATCACAACGAATTACAATGGCCATGGAAGGTTCATCTGAATACCAAACTCACTTATGATTAGTGCTACCGGAGTCAGATACCATATGAGCTCATAATGATGAGATATTTGAGAGTCTTTGTGTAAAACATGTAGCCTGGAAAACCATTAGCAGCAAAATGTCACTGTCTTTCTGGGTTATACAAATATGTCCTCATATACTTAAAAGTGGAAATCTTTAGGAATTGGGCATAATGGGAACATTTTTAAACTACTTTTCTATTTTTTACATCTTTTATATTGTTACTTTGATAATATAAAAGTGAAATTCATTAAAGGAAATGAAACTGGGCTAAAGTGTAGCCAGAAACTTGTTTTACACCAACAAAGTGTAGTGGAGAATTTTTTATTTTTTGAAAGGTAGGTGGTGAATGGTGGACATTGGAGGATGAAGATTGTTTTATTTATTTTATTCAAGAGACACTTGCAAAATCCCCTATTTTTTAATTCACTTTAATGTTGAAGAGACAATACATAGTCACATAATACAGTGTTAAGTGAAATTTGGGAGTTACCCATTTAATTTGATAATCAATCTAAAGATTTCAGAAAATACCACATTGGGTGTGCGTTTTCTGAGTAAAACTTGTACATTTTGATCAACTGATTTTTGATCAATTTTTCCTTAGAGTGGTCAAATTCTGCAATATATAGTATTGGCTTTGTATTGAATAAGATAGAACCGGAATATGGATTTAAAATATCCCTCAATGTCTTCCCACCCTCTGTGTATATATGTAACGTACGCAACATGTATGCAGGCTTCTCGCACAGAGCAGTTACCTCCTTCAACACTTCGTGCTCATTACTGTCCCAGAGTTCGCTCTCACCACTCCCTGAATACACTTCTAACTAACTTCTAACTAACGATCAACTAACTTCTGGAATGGAGGGCCCTGGCCTTGTTTCCGTATTGCACATGAGATTTCCTCAATCTGAAATGCCCTTCCCTTTTTCTCAGTCATGTAAACTCTTTTTCTATTTGAAGGGCAAGGACACCCTCCTCTGTAAACCTCTCCCTGTCACACCCAGTCAAAAATGAGCCATTATTTCTGAGATCCCATAGCACTTTGTAAATATTGTAGCATTATTTAAACTATATTGCAATCCTTTGTTCACACAGCTTATACTTATTCATACCTACCCCACTACTAGCATGGTGGCACGCAGTAGACTTTAATAAATCTTTGTGTAATGAATGAATGATTAAATTCATGACTGAATATTAGAGTTGGCCTATTGAGAATCGATAGTCTGTTTTATATACACAGAAAAGAATAATGAATTTAAAAGTGTATGTATCAGTCATCTGTAATCTAGGGCAATATTCAGAACAAACAACAGGGACTAGTGCTTTCTTGATCCTGGCATATACACCGATTCCTAATCTCTTGGATTCACATTTGTGCAGATATGGCCTTAGTTTTTCTGGATGCCTCTGCTGAAGCTTAAACACAGTAAGAGGAATGGAAGAGGAAGATGAGATTAATAAAGAAGGGAACAAAATTTCATAAATTTACTCTGAAAGAAAATACGATAGGAAGAACCCAGACCCACTGCAAACTCCTGACATCCAGCAAGAGAACTGAATCTGCATGGGGCTTCACAACTCTGCTGAGCCGACATAAAGCATGATGTAGCGCTTTCTCTGCGCCAGTAGAGGGCAGCACACACTTCATTAACTAGGAAAGCAAGGTTGTGCTGACTCGTACTTTAGCAGCCAGAGCTTGGAATAAGTGTTCCGGCAACAACGATCCCAGGATGCGTCCACTTCAACCTTTTTATGTTAATATTATTTCAATGATTTCTATCACAGATTTCAAACCGTGACTGTATTCGTGCCTTGAGGGACAGTGTGACGAAGTGGAAAGAATATGTAGACCCTGGGGCCAAACAGAATAGGTTTGCACATCTGGAATACAACGTTAGCTGTGCGATTTGGTCAAATTACTTAATCTTTCCAATCCTCTTTGTTCTTATCGTTAAAACATAGATAATAAGCGCTAACTCATGGGCTTAATGTAAGATCAAGTTAAAACATAGGTGTCAGCTTGATGTTTTTTCATCGTCTTCTCTCCTTCTCTGTTTCTTCTCATGTGCGTAAAACAAACGTCTGTCATGTTCGTATGTCTTGCAAGATGAATGGCAGAACCAAAAAGTGCCTGCCCAGAACTAGTCTTGAATCCAGTTGCCAAGTGAGCCCCATTTTTCTGCCTGGAGCTTGGGCTAGGACAGGCTGAGGACCACCCAAAAGGTGGGGAGGGAGGAAGGGCCTGGCCCCTGTAAGTACCTCCCAGACTCACTGTGTGTCTAGGGTAGTAGCTGGCTGGGGAGAGGTGAGTTACAGGAGTGGCTAGAGCTTTTCAAAGCTCAGTAGGACTCCTAAAATGGGAAAGAAGACATATTCATATGAGGCCCTATCCTGGGCCAATTTGATATACCTGCTGCAAATCAGATCTGGGATTTGGAGGGCGTCTTAGTTCCTTTTGGCTGCTGTAACAGAGTGCTATAGATTGGGTACCTTAAAATCAACAGAAATTTATTTCTTCTCAGTTCTAGAGGCTGGAAAGTCCAAGATCAAGGTGTCTAGTGGGAGCCAGTTTTCTGGCTCTCAGGCAGCCATTTTTGTGTCTTCATATGGTGGAAGGAGCAAGGGAATTCCCGGGGGCCTTTTTCTTAATAAGGGCACTAATTCCCTTCATGAGGGCTCTATCCTGATAACCTAATCACTTCCTAAAGGCCCCACTTCCAAAGGCTATCACATTGGCAATTAGGTTTCAACATATGAATTTTGAGGGGACACAGACACTTAGTCTATAGCGGAGGGTGAGCTAAGAATCAGAGCAATGGTGACTAGAAATGATTCAGTAGCACCGAAGACAGCCTGGGAGGCTCAGCGAAGAGTCGTTCTGAGCACACAGTGTGGAGGAGTCAGACACCTGCAGCAAGGAAATGCCCCAGTGCTGAATCAACAAGCAGAAGTTACTGAGCACCTCGGGTTTCCGCAGTTAAAGTCCAGGCAGCTCAGCAAAGACACGGCAGTTTATTACTGCACCATTTCTCACAGCTCTTCAATTTAACTTCCTTAAGTTTAACAACGAAAAACACCTGTTACTGCATTTCTTTGGCCCTGTTTCCTCATTTGTACAATGCGGACAGTAACACTTCACAGATACCTTGTGAGAATGAGATGATAAAGCGCAGCTGCAGTTCCCGGGAACTGGCAGAAACTCAAAAGATCAGTTCTCGCCTTCCACGCATACATACACACGTCCCTCGCGATGCTGTTTGATGTGATTTATCCTACTATGTTTTCCACCTTAAGAAAAGAATATTCGATCACCATCTTAACATAATATTTGATAGACATGAAATTAAAGTATATTCTAATTTCTCAATCTTATACAAGCCTCATAGATTTTTTTACTGAAAGTGTTTGGGTTTTGTGTTGTTTTGAAGTTAGTTGTTTTGAAGTTCCAACTTTATTTCTGTTTTAATACATATCTGACTAGCATTAGAAATTTGTCTTTTAATACAATAGATCAATATTATATTAGTGGATAATTATATTGATGGATTTTCTAGGATAAATGACGCTCGGTTAAAATGTATTATTTTTAATATAGGGGTGATGAGTTCTGTTTGCTGTTATTTTATTTAAGGTTTATGCATTGATAGTCATAATTGAGATTGCTTGGTGGTTTGACTTTTTTTTGCCAACTTCATCCAGGTTTTGATATCCATGTTTTATTTCATAATGAAATGAATTTGGAAGATTCCTCTTTTTTTCTACTCTCTAGAATTGTTTAAATAGCTTTGAAATTACCCGATTTTGAAGTTTTGGGATTGTTTCCCTGAGTACGATCTCTGAGTACGATCACTTTACACCAGGTTGCTTTTCAACAACTCTATTTCTTCTACTAAAATTGATCTGTTTAGACTTTTTATCTATACTGTAATCATTTTGGTAAATAAATTTTTAGAAAGGTATTCATTTGTCTAGGTTTTCAAATTTAATTTCATATAGGGCACAGAAATATATGTCATTTTCTCACTTTTAATTTCTCACTCTTTGTCATTTTTTCTTTTGTATTTATGCTTCCAATGCACCCCTATCCCTTTTTAATTAAGTTAGTTGGCAGTTTGTCTTTTTGGTTATTCTTTTTTCAAAGAACCAGTTGTTTATTTACTTATTTATTTTACTGTGTCTTATTCATTAATTTCTAGTTTTATCTTTATTAATTCCTCCTTTGGTTTACTTTTTATTTCTTTTTCAAGGTTTTTGAGTCATATTTAATTCATTTTTTTCATTTTTAACATTTTTATTGGTATACATTTAATGGTATAAATTTTACTTTGCAATAGCCAATAGGTTCTGATATGTTGAGCTTTTATTATTATATATAAGAAACTGTAGAATTTTATTTTCCTTTTGATTTAAATCTCCAACTCCCCTTTCAATACTACATTTAAAAAATCTGTAAGGGCCTTTTATTCATGATTTTTTTGATTGTAATGTATTCTGAGAATTTTATTTGTATTCTTTCTATATTTTAGAATTATAAATCTCCTCTGGACTGTTCCATGCTCTCTGATAACTAAAATTATGTACTCTATTAGTGAGTCGTGGAATTCCGTATGGAAACATAAGGTCTACCTTATTGATTTTGTTATTGGGTCTTCTCTATCCTTGCTAATTTTTGTTAACTTGATCTTCTTTTAGATTGTGAGACATATATTAAAGTCTGCTGTAATTTGTGTTGGTTTTATCTATTTTTCCTTGCATCTCTTGTGGACTTTCATCTATAAAAGCCATTGCTGAGTGTTTGGGGGTATAAATATAATAAATACTATATATTTGTTTTGTGGATTAAGTCTTTAGCATTATAATATTTCCTCCATTGTTCTAATTAAGACTTTTTGGCTTGAATTCTACCATATCCAATATCGATATTGCAATCCTTCTTTCTTTTTGCTTACATTTGACTTTGTTTTCAAAAAGTGTTTTGAATTCCTTTGTTTTATGTGTGTCCTTGTATATAGCACAAAATTGAATTTTGTTTTATTAGCCCATCTGAAAAATCTTTAATAAACGAGTTAGATGCATTTGTGTTTATTGTTATGACCAACATGTTTAATGTTCATTCTGACATACGGCCCATTTTGTTTGTTTACTTTTCTCTTTTTAAGAGTTATTTTGCAATTTTGGAAAGTTTGTATTCCTGTTCTAATGGCTATCTTTATACGATTTTTTTTACAAATTACTCGGTCTTCTCATTCGTAAATGGTGACTGTCAGTTTAGTACTATAAACAAAACTTAAATTATTTAGTAATCTCTTTTTCACCCACCTTTTCTTTTTCTATCACACATATAACTTAACACCCTTTTATACCCAGTTAATACCTATGAAACAATCAGCAAATAACTTCTACTTTTTATATTCTTTCTCTGTCTACCCCATTAGTTGCATTACATCTACATTGTCAGAGCAGATAAAACTACACACTATCTCTATTATCCTCAACATTTACTTGATTTTGACATTAAGCAAGTGTCAAATACTTTTCAGTCACTTTTTTTTTTTTTTTTTTT
>NW_012141635.1:7309429-7345747 GCF_000956105.1 Propithecus coquereli
TGCTCAGGCTGGTTTCGAACTCCTGAGCTCAAACAATCTGCCCGCCTCGGCCTCCCAGAGTGCTAGGATTACAGGCGTGAGCCACCGCACTCGGCCACTTTTCAGTCACTTTTTATTTGTCTGAAGCACATCCTCTAATGGAAAGAATAGTCTGGTTCAAATTCAAGCTCTCAAGACAAAAAACAGAAATGAAAGGAGACCTACATTTGGTTTAATTAATGACCCATAACAAAGATTGTCCAAGTGGGCACCTGTCTGGTAAAAACTGCAAACTCACCACTCTGAAGTCAGCTCAAACAACAGGCTTATAGGACTGATGCCTGTGTTCTACCCTATGACTCTCCTTCTGACAAACATTTTTGAACAGTATGACGCAAAATAGTGGCATAAAAGACAACAAGAAAGGGATGAAAGGGAATCACCTGATTCCTCAAAGGATGCCATGCAAGTGGGAACCGATAACAAAAAAGTGGGCACCAAACTGAAACTAAAGAGCTAAGATTCTCAGTGCAAAGAAAGCAGAATTCAGACTCATTATCGAACTTCTCATGTCAGCATGGACTTGACAAGCCGCAGAAAGCAAGGCACAAGGACCTTGGTAGCACCTGGTCAAAGGCTGGGTCTTCAGCAATGGGCAGTGCAGACTGCATTTCAATAGAAACTCTATGGGAACTGTGGAAATAAGTGAAGACTACACAAATGAGAGTAAGCAAAAGCTATTTATTCAGACCTTGGTTTAGCAAGGTGGTCAGCCATAATCACTTTTGTTTGATTGATACTCAGAGATAGGCAGAGGAGTGGGAAAATTTTATAGTGGAAGAAGGGACAGCTTTAGGTGTACCCTAGTTGGAGAATGTAGGCACGGGGACACTGTAGCTGGGCTAAATAGAAGCAGGGCATCCTACGTGACTGGTTAGGATTGTATATTTGGCTTTCTCCAGTTGGCCCTAAGTTGGAAGCTTAGGGAATTAGGGAAGCTGTAAGTTATTAATGATGTCCTGGCCATTTTGGGCCAATTGGCATAAGGGATATTGTTTGTCTTTCTAGAATGGTTGCTAAAGATAATAGTCTGACTTCTTGGACAGGTGACTAGAGATAGAAGGCTGACTTCCTGGGCTGGTTTTTGCAGGTTGTGAGTTAATGTTTTATTTTCATATGTGGTATGGCCATTGTCCATTTGTATGTTTAGTCTCTCACTATGAAAGAAATAATCCCCAGGCAAATAAGAGGTTTTTCACAATCTCTTAGAGATCCTAGTCTTTGACTTCCTATATCTCTAATTCGCTATCTCTGTAATCTTGGCTGAGTCACCTACTCTCTGTACACCTCAGTTTTCTTATGCAGGAAATGACAAGAGTTCATCCAGAAAACGGTTCCCAGCCTCCTATTGTGAGTATGCAGATGGACAGGGGGAAATCATTCTAAGGGAGGGGCGTTTAGGTAGTAATAGGGAATTGCAAAGAACCCATAGACTATATTACCTGTGAGTGATGAGTATGTGGCTCAGGTAAATGTTACCTGGAAGTACCTTGCTATGGGAAATAAAATGTTTGACAACCACTGGTCCAGTTCATCTGTCATATTTATTTCACTCTAATTGTAATAAGAACAAATTCTCAGCTATAAACTACCTACCTGTCAGTGTGTGCATGACTACCTCCAGCATTTATGAGAATGGGAACAAAACAAACACGATCCTAATGATCTCTGTGGGGTCAAATGGCAGGTACATGTTGATCAGGGACTGAGATCAAATAGTGATATTGATTTGGTCATTACATTCCTTTTGGTTTTCTGGTCAACCTAATTGTAATCTTCCTCTCTTTTTCAGGTGCTTAATTGTCCTTGCAGAGTCACTGCCCTTGCTTAAAATTAAATTGCTATTAATGTTTATTTCCAAGCAGAATGTGAGGTGAAATGTCACGTGCTGTCCTCTTCAGGTTATTGAAATAATAGGTCACTGTCAGTCATTCTAAGTAGTTTTGCCAGAAATTGTGAGGAGGTTCCTATATTTTGTTTTGTTTTTTATCTCACTTTCATAGTTCTTTATGCACAATGTCAACCTTTTGTCTATTCAGTAAATGTTTATTGTTCCTATTAGATACCAGGTACTCCAAAGAAACTACCAAAATATAAAAACAGATATATTGCTACCCCTCACTGGAGCTTATAGTCTCATGCTATAATTTGGACTTAAATATGCAATGTTCCTAAGATGAGAAATACTATCAAGTAAGTAAGAAGATATAGAATAATGAGGGGTGTTAGTTAGGCAAAGTTTTCATGCAAGATTTCTTTGATAAATTGATATGTGAGGAGAGACCTGTGGGAAGTGAAGGAAAAAGAGTATGGATACAAAGAGAAAGGTTTCTGGACAGAGAGCAAAAGTACAAAGGCGCTGAGACCTTTGCATACTTGCCATGTTCCAGACACAGTAAGGAAGCCAGTGTGGTCAGAGATGAGGGAGGGAGGAAAGGATGGTAGGAGACAATCATGGTCTGAGAAGCACAGAGAAGCAAGACCATGGAAGGTCTTTGGGCCATGGTAAGAATTTGGGCTTTTTTCTGGTAATATGAGAATGCACTGAGAATTTTGAACAGAGGAATGACACATTCTCACCTATGTTTAAAAGTATCACTCTGGCTATTAGATTGAGAAAAGACCAAAAGGGACAAAGATGAAAGCAGAGGGACAAGTTAGGAGACCATTGCAATGGTGCAAATGGGAAAATAACTTGACTTAGATTAGGAAAGTGGCAGTGAGGAGGGTGAGAAGCCATCTCATCGGATGTAGGATATGAGGAAAGAGAAAGTCAAAGATGCCCTCATGGTTTTCAGCATGAAGAACAGTAAAATGGAGCTGACATTAACTGAGTTGGGAAGACTATAGGAAGACCAGGTCGACAGTGATGGAAAAGCAGAGCTCAATTCTGAACATGCAATTGGCCTATGAGACAGCCAAGTGAAATATTAAGTAGATAATTACACAAAAAATGTGTCTGGAGTTCAGGACTAAGGTCAGGGCCAGAGTCATAAATTTGGGAGTTATAAATTTACATATATGAATGGATGAGATCCACTAGGTGAGAGTAGGCAGAGAAGACGTAGAGGATTGAGCCTCCAGGTATCCAAATATTTGAAATCTGGAGGATAAGGTGGAATCAGCAAAAGATCTTGGGAAGGAAAAGAGGAATCGCAGGAGAACAGCAACTCAGAGTCCAAATGAAGAAAGTGCTCTATGAGCGGAGAGCTTACGTTTGTTGTATGATGCTAATAGAGTAAGATGAGAACCAGAATCATTTTGAAATGGCAATATAAAAACCATACTCTCAGTTGACAGAAGACATTTCAGTAGGATTGCTGGAGATGAAAATCTGATTAGTGTGCAATCAAGAGAGAATGGAGCAGAGGAAGTAGAGGTCTTGAGTACAGAAAATTCTTTGAGCTCTGCAGAAAAGGGAAATACACAATGGAGTGCTGCCTCTTGAGGGCCAAGGAACAAAGGGGTTTCTTTTCTTTTTTTTAACTGAGGTATTTTAGCATGTTTATTTGGGGAAGGGAATTATCCAGTAGAAAGAGAACAGTTTATGACACAGGTGAGAGAGGGGATACCTGTAAGAGTATTATCATTGGGGAGCTAAGAATTGAGGTACCTAGAGTCCCAGGGAAGAGACTGAGTAGTGAGTGTAAAGTTCAGCTCAACAGGAAAGACTGAGCACACAAATGGAAGTAGGTTGGTAGATATGATGATGTGACAGTAGGAAAATTTTCCTCACATTTTTCCAGGGAATATAAGACAAGGTCATCAGCTAAGACTGAAGAGAAAGGAGAAATTAGAAGTTTGATGGCATCTGCTTCATATTACAGGGGCAGTTCATAAAAAAGAATTGAGTTTTTTTCCCAAGTCAAATTATAAAGAGCACATAAGACTTAAGCCATGACATTAGCATACTTCTATAAACAACTAGAAAAACATGTTTGTTTTCTTCACTCGTGTATTGACCAATTATTTCTTAATGAACATGTATTAACAAGTAAATAAAGGTGCCAGACCCAGTGACTGACCCTGGGAAAATTACAAAGTTAAGTCATAGTCACTTTGCTCATAGAGGAGCTTACGGTTTAGTGGGGAAGACAGACAAGGAGAAGAAAAAAAAAAACTATCGTTTTCTTTGTTTGAACAGGATAAACGTCATCTTTACAGTGACCATCTTTACTAGATATCTTTGGACGTTACCCACTTCAAACATTATGTTTTGTTTTACTAACAAGCACAATCACTTGTAATGCTACATGTTTCCATTTTTGCTTCAGAAAATATGGTGCCCATCACTATTTCTGGGACATGTACAAAATGCTAAGAGAACATAGAATAAGAAGTGATTCACTCTAGATAGAGAGTTAGAAAGAGGTTCATTTGAGCAAAGTCTTGAAGAGTGAGTAAAAAAGGCAGCTGTATACTGGAAATAAAATGTATAAAATCCTAGAGGAATGAATTTGGACAAATATGCTGAGAATAACTTGCTAATGGAGATAGTCTTTATTCTTCAGATAAGAAGGAATCATTCATTATTTTTTATTTTATTTCTGTTTCTAAGCAGAAAAGAAATAGAGCATAGTTGGATGTTGACTTAGGTAGCCCAGTTAAGTGGCTGTATGCAGGGTGGATGGAAGGAAGAAGAGACTAGTAAGGTGTCAGATGTGCTAGTCAAAAGGCTGATGATGACCTACACTGGCACAAGAATGGTGGAGATGGAAAGAACAAATGGATTAAAGAGACATTTTCAAACGTGCAGTTGACAAGTCTTACTGAATGACTTGTTAAGGAGAGTGAAGAAGCACAGAGGATTCAGAGACTTCTCAAAAATTTCTGCCTTTCCAGACTGGGTGGAATGTGATATAGCTAATGTGAAAAGGAATTATAGGAGTTTCTTTTACTTTCTGGGTTTTCTTTTTTTAAGAGACAATGAAGTTTGAAATTTATCATTATATTTGATTTGTAGATGTCTATTGGACAGTGAAAATAGGGACAGTGCTCAGGAGACAAGTATTGGAAGTTATCATTGTTTAAGTGCCAAGTAAAGCCTTGGGAGATGATGGACTCATGGAGTATTTATATCTGCAATGAGATAAGAAGACGACTGAAGATTGATTCTGAGAGGGAATTCTAGTGTAATTCAGAGGCAAGTGAAGACGAGCCTGTGAAAGAGCATGATCAACTTATCAAACGCTCTAGGGAAGCATGAAATCAGGCTCCCAGTTTAAGCCATGAGTCAGACAACGGAGACGTTTAGAACAGCTTCAGCTGACACAACACAGGAAAGAGAATGGAGACTTAATAGCAGGGTGATGATCACATATGTGTAAAAATAAGGGGGGATGTTCACAAATATTATGTATGCCAAGATATGGAAATAATGGTTAGGAAATATCACTCTGAAGTAGGGAACAAAATGAATGAGATTGAAAGACTTTGTACTCTAATTCAAATAACTATCCTGCTAGATATGGGTCTGCAGTCCTGAGTCCCCAGGCTTCAGAAGATTAGTGGCAGGTGGGTGAGCCAGTGAGCCAAGCTTCACCTGTATTTACAGCTGGTCCCCATCGCTCACATCACCGCTGGAGCTCTGCCTCCTGTCGCATCAGCAACGGCATGAGATGTTCATGGGAACACGAACCCTACTGTAAACCGTGTGCATGGATGGATCTAGGTTGTGAGCTCCTTATGAGAAACTAATGCCTGATGACCTGAGGTGGAGCTGAGGCAGTGATGCTAGCACTGGGGAGCAGCTGCAAATACAGATTATCATTAGCAGAGAAGTTTGACTGCACAATAAATGTCATGCACTTGAATCATCCCAAAACCATCCCCTGTTGCCCCTGTCTGTGGAAAAACTGTCTTTCATGAAACTGGTCCCTGGTGCCAAAAAGTTTAGGGTCCACTGGTCTAGGTTTTATATTACAATAGATGTTCCACTTGTGGGGAAATAAGAAGATGAGAGAGAAGGTGATAGAATGAAGGTCAATGATATATGACTTAGTAGATCCTGGTTATTTCGTTAAGGATAATGTATCCTAAATTGTAAAAAATATCTTATCACCCTTACCCAACACCTCTCCGAAAATCTAGCAAATAAATAAAACCCAAATAGATAGCTTTACCTAAATCACTGGTCCCTGTATGGCCATGTACAAGAATGGAAAAAAAGTACAAAAAGGGATATCTCTACTCCTTTGTTTCTCTTTCTAAATTGTTCTCAGATAAGGCTGTATGCACAACTCATAGGATGAAGCCATTTTGTATATAATTATTCAAACTCATTGCATTGCTTTTTTTCTCCAAACTGCACATTTTAAAAAAGATAAAAACAGTAAGAACAATTTTTCTATGGCACTTTCTCATATAAGTGATTTTTTAACAGTATCTTATTCAACCTCCCCATAATCCTATGGAATTAATAATATTATTGTCATCATTATTAAAATGTGGAAACCAAGCCTCAGGACAGGGTAATGAATTTAGCTTCACGTCATCTGGTTAGGAAAAGGCAGAGCCAGAATTTAATTGAATCCAGGTAATTTGACCTCTGTGCTCTTCATACTATATTAATTTGATTATTCAACAAATGATGCCTGGACCCATAGAGGTTTTCTGTAATTTCACAAGAATCAAATTGCTGAATTAACTGAGCTAGTTCCCCCATAATTTGACAAATCAAAGTTGAGAAGGACCATGCCATTTCATGTGGCTTAGTGTTCAAAATTTAAATAAAATAAGAAGCTTTTACTATTTCATATTATAAAGTATGTAATAAATACGTAATAAAAGCATTGAAAAAGAAAAGAAAGTAGCATTTTAAATAGTATGGGAAATTCCCTCTGAAATTCTACTCAAGTGGCTGTGTACTGCAAGCAATGAATATAATTAAGCTGAAATGTATGAAAGGAACGTAGGAAAAATAACCTTTTACAAAGATGCTCAGGCATGTGGGTAATGATACCTTCTTTAAATTCTAGAAAAAATGTATTAAACAATTAGTTGAGGGCCATAGAAAAACATTGACTAATAGGACAAAAATTTAAAATGTCTACGGATTTTATATACAAAATCAAGTACATTGCACTCTTCTTAATCAAATATTTAAGGGATTTTTCAGTAATACTTCGACAAGACTTTAGGGTTCCAGTATTTATGCAGACCTAGGTCATAACACTTGGGAAAATTTGTATATAGCCAACATTTTTAAAAAAAGAGTTTTTGAAATCGTGGTTGAAGGACAAATGGACTTCTGGAAGACATAGTATGATTTATGAGAGCAAAGTTAGAGGAACAAAATGAAAAGAATGATGTGCAAATCCCATAAAACCAAGGCAAAGTACTTGTGTCAATTAGCTCACTGTTGGGAAGAGGGACTGCTGTAAGAGTTTCTTTCTGGTAAATTTTCTTCTAAGCAACAGGAACTCAAATCTGGTGACTTTATTTCCATTGTTTGAAACATATTTGCTGCCAATGCAGATATCCATGTCCCTATGGTTATTAATGCACTAACCCTTGATTTCTGTAAAGCTACTGTAGGAGAGGAAAGATAATTTTTCCCTTAACTCTCATGAATTCTTAGTTGAAATGGACCTGTGTAACAAAAGACAAATTAACAAGAGAAAAACAAGAAGTTTTTTTTTAGCATGTATCTTTCCTATGTACATGAGAGATACATGGGAGAAAGTAATTCTGAAAGAGGTGGCTTTGAATTCCAGCTTACATAGCATCTTCAACAAGGAACAGTAAATTTTTAGAGAAGTGACAAGACACAGGAGAAGGTATTTGAGTCTCCAGGGAGAGCAAGCTGTGGGAAGGCAAATAACTGGCAGATAAAGGCTAGTTCGGAAAACTTGCTAATATAGATTACTTTCGTGCCATCTCCAGGCTGACAAATGTCTAAAGTTGTCTTCAATGGTTAACCCTTGTTCTCCTTGGTAGAGAGGGGAGGCAATATCTTCTGTGTTTGTTAATTTATGTCATGTTTTTAGGCTAATAGAAGGAGGACCGAGAGCTTTATTGCAACTTCTTCCTCTCAATTGTCCTCAGCTCAAAACAATCTTTATGCCAAAGAGGCATATTTTGAGATGGCATATTCCAGTCTTCCACACTACCATTTTCTTTATACCGATGGTTACAACTTGGCTGTGCTTTTGAAAATATTTTGAGAATTATGTATTTATTTTATATGTACATTTTTTTCTGGGGAGTTTTTACCCTATGTGGAGAGGGACCTTTTTGGAGTTTCAAGCTATTTTCCGTATATGGAAAAAGTAGTTAAGGTGTTTGCTGTTGATGGTGCTGGTGGTGCTTTCCTTACTGTGTATCTAATCACTGTTTCCACTGGATGAAACAAGGCGATGATGAACTTTACCAGAACAAAGCACCTTTGAAAGTCCAAACTTTCACTGTTCTCATTGGTTAAAATGGTGTCCAAGGGCAAACCAGAGACTGAGAATTTTTGTCACCCACAGAACCGAGACAATCTTACTTGAATAAATGACATGTTAAGCCATGCTTGGCCATTATACTTCCTGCTGAGAGACGTGACAAATCATTGACTTCAAAATGCCATCATGGGGGAAAAATGAGTTCTTTAGGAAAGAACAGTATTTGTCTTCCTCAAGCATAACTCATCATTAAGAACAAGTGTCTGGAAAAGAAAACAGTTTTTCAATTGACATTGTAACTTTGCCCTTTTTATTAACATTAGAACAGAATTTTTTTAAAGGAAAATCTGCATGCCTTTATTAATTCTCTTGATCACTTGCCAATCTGTAATTAGTGAAGTAGCAACTTGTGTAAAAGGTTTTAAAAATGCATAATGCAAAAGGAGAAAATCATGCCTCTTGAAAGGTAATCAATGTCTTCAAAACTTTAAAAAATACATTTTTAAGCTATGCTAGCCAAGAATATTTATATTTTTTTGAAAAAAGACTGTCCTTAAGCAGTCATGAGTAAAAGGAGAAGCTGCAAATACCTGACTTACTTTTTAAAGTAATCTACACAAAACATGTTGATTATCAAGCATTTATTAAATAATAATTGTACTTATCATTATGTAAGAGGGTACATTTCAGCTGACTGTGTGTTTTTCAGAAAAATAAATAAATAAAAAAAAGCAAAGTAAAAACAAAGCAAAGCATCGTCAATATATTTCAGACTATTAAATGGAATACCTGCCTGCTTTATGACAGACATTGACTCTTAAATTCTTTTTCTCAATTTTCACCAAAAATCACCTTGTATCTTTCAAATGAAGTATTTTCTAATTAATGTTAACTTTTTTTAATGGCACTAATTTGCTCCATTAACAACAAGATCAGGTAAAAATTTATATACAGAGTACTTAGTTTTTTATATGAGGTCCTCCCTCAGAACAATCAATTTCATTTTACATATATAACCTCATTGATCTTTAACATTGCTCAGGATGGTGTTATCTACATCTTGCAGATGAGCCAAAAAAACAAAAAAAACACTCACAAACCCTTGAGTCCATCTTAAGACTCAACTGTTACTGTATGTCTACTGTGTATTAATAGCTTGAGCAAAATTTGAATTTTGCACTTCCTAACTTCCTAAAGGGATTATTCTGTATTGGCTATTGCCTGAGATAGCACGGCCCATTCATCAATTTCCTTTTGTTGTTTTAATTTTGATGTCCTCACAGATCCACGTGTAAATAGCATCAGCTATGTTTTACATAGGAATAAAACTCAAGGTAACTTTGGTATTTTGACTAGGTATGCAGAACTTCATTGCTGAAAAATAAGTGTGGTTGATTGATAAAACATCTCGACTTTCCATTTTTTTGTAAAAGCTAATCTTAAGATAGATTTCTCAGGGAAGGTAACAGCTCGGCTTGACAACTTGGAGAGCATAGTATCATCATTTCACACAAAATATATGGCAGGCATTAATTTTCAGTGTCAGATCAATTCATTGACCACAACTATCAAGAGCACAAAGAGACTGGACAATTAATTCCTTTTTGACATGAAATTACTATATAATAGAACTGCAGCCTTCACTCTTTCTCCAACCAATTGTCTAATACTGTGCTTTCAGAGGTCATTGAAAGCACAGTGTATAAAACCTTTGACCAAAACTCTTTTCATGTTTCTATACTTGTTCACTGATCGGTTTGTAACGAATCATTGTTTTCTTTTCAAATTCTCTTCCATCCTTCCATAAGTGTTATTTCTAAAATCAAAATATCAGAAAAGTATGATTTTAATTTAACATTTCTCACCCCTTCCCTGTAATTTGGTTGATCAATTTTTCTTTTACATGAATTTGTCTGTATTATTTGTATACAAAATATCTAAACTGATTTTATGTATGTACACACACATATATATATACACATACATATATTCTTGATATGTACATTCCTGGAATGTTTATATATGGATATTTTTCTAAATTTGTTTTTTGTTCATTCCAGTTAGGAGTGGGCAGCCTCCCAAGGCTTGAAATTTGGTGATCTAAAGTTTATCCCTAAGATGAATTTGATACCTGGTAATTCAGCTTTAAGATAATCAAAGCTGTTTTTTTCCAGAGGTGTCATCAGAGTCAGATGAGGCTGTTGAATGGCCTTTACCACATCACCCACCTCTATATATCTAGCTAATGCCTGCCATGTAGTGGGCATTCAATGAATACTTGTTATGTGAATGAATGAGTTCCTTTTAAAGACATTGTGGTAATGTCTAATTTACATGAATTGATTTCAGCAAGTTGAGAGCAGGTTGTATTTGTCAATGTTCATCACGTTCACTTCCAGTTAACACAGGTGGTTTTATATGACCCTGGGAATACCGAGGAAGCAAGCAGAACAGCAACACTCTGTGCCGTGGGATCCAGGTGGCATTTGGCAGGAGGGAGGCATAAGTGACGGGCAACCTGGCATAGGGGTTAAGAGTGTGGGCTCCAGAGTAAAAGTACTGGGTTTGAATACTGGCTCTGCTCGGTTCTAGCTCTGGCACTTCAGACAACATTACTTACACTCTCTGTTTAATGGAAATAATAATAGTAATATCGACTGTGTGGGCTTAAAGTGATAGAATCAGAAGAGTTAAAGCAACTAACACAGTTCCCAACACAAAGTACGTTTGTGAACCAGGAAAGGCAGAGTACGTATCATTGGTTTCCAGTTACAAATGTTACTTCTTCACTTAGTTTTACTTTTTAAAAAAATTGATCTTCTTCCCTTTCCCAGCTCATTGGACTTAAATGCAAATATTGAAATAAATCAAAATATTTTCAAGTGTATTTAAACTTTCTATCTTATACTTAAAAGCAAACACCAATCAGTTGCCCATAATTACAAATCCTCCTCCTGGAAGATAATTTAGAACACTATGTGCTCAGCACTCTGATCTTGTCATGACCTTGCGGGATGTCCAGACACAAGAGTGCTCAAATGCCTGTTGGAAATCCTGAAGTCCCTCCAATTACAGTCATCCTAATAATAGCAAGAGTCCCCGAATGCACATTATGTGACAGACACTGTGTGCATGACACGACTTTCACACCCCATCCAAGACTGAGGAGCGTAGCCTGATGGGACCCAGAGAAATCCCGCAGTCCTGGGCCACCGGACCACTGTGCCTATAGCAAAAAGTCTGGAGGAGCTGGAAGGTGGGAAGGTAAACTAGCTTCAAACAGCTCACAGTAGGCTGGTGATAATTCCAGGTTATGTCCTGTTTCCCTTGGGTCCCGTGAGTTCTGATAGAGGCCTCTCAATGGAGCACTTTGGCCCTTAGAGCCCCCGAATTCTGTCCCTCCAAATCTCAACTTTCTGAGACTCAAACTGAGGCTTCTTTTCATTCAGCTTCAATTCTCTGATTGATATTTCAGGTCTGAGTTCATCAGTCACCGAGCTTCTAAAATTCTCTCCTAGAAGCAGGAGCTACTGCTCCTGGCTCTTGATTAGGGAAGTTACTGATTCATATAGAGAGCATTTAGGCTAGAATTCAAATTCAGAATATTTAACTCAAACTGATATGTTTTGAATAGCATTGTATGGGTCTCTTAAAAACTATCTTCCTTATCGTGTATCTGCCACAGTGCCAAAAATTTTACTATTTAAAATTTAATCCCTTAAATCTTAAAAGTGCTCTATCCTTTCTGTCTAAAAGACTCATAGATATGGGTGGCTGGTTATCTCAGTTGGTTAGAGCATGGTGCTAATAATAATAAAAGACTCTTAGAATTTCTAGAAAAGGTGCTGATTCCCCATGCTACTTGCATAATCTTCAATACCATTTATGTAGATCACCAGTTTTATAAGTGTGGCACTCTAGTACCTTAGAATATATAGTCTGTTACCTTATCTGTTATATTCAATTTTCAAATTAAATCTGCAGTTCACATGTACTGTAACAATCTCCAGATGAAGACACTGAGGTTCGAAGAAGATCCCATGGCTTTGGGGTAGCTAAGAAGAAGTAGATCCGATTGCCCCAAAGCCCATTCCCTTTGTATTTCCATACTGCCTGCTCAGATTTGGTTGACTAAATTTACGATTTAAAGTTAAAAGTTTAAATTCACCGACATAACCTTTTATACTCAGTTTTCCTCTCTTCACCTAGTTGTTTTAATTCTGTATAAACTTGGACCTTCTTCTTTAATTTCAAAGACTTTTTAAATGTCAGGAGTTGAGCTGAGATTTCATGACTCTCTGGTCTCTATACAGGTCATTAGTCCAAAGTACTTTTTAGGCCAACCCATCAGCCCCCAGTGACTCCAAATGCCAGTTAAACAGATGCTTACCCTTGATAATATCTACTTAAAACCCAAAGAGTAAATCTTGTAAGTAGCTCTGCAGATTTGACTATTGAAAGACTAATGGGTCCATATAAAATAATCTTCTTCCCACTTCTGGGCTTATGAAAGCCCTAAAAACAAATTAACTTTAATGTTTTTCCAAGGTTTGTTAACCTTGCTTGCTCAACAGCTGCTCTGCTTTCATAATGAAAGAGAAACGAAACTGTAATGGCCCTAAGGTTGCCAAAATTGGGGGGTGAACAAGCTTTCTGTGCTCTTCAGAACATTCTCTTGCCATGAAGTATGATAGTCAGATTCCAAAAGTCTCAGGACATTTACATCTCAGCAATGATGAATGCCACAGATACACAGCAAATAGGGCTGCAGTGAAATTTAATGTTCGCTTTCGATGCTCCCGTTCTTATTAGAAAAGGTCACCGATTGTCCTGCTCAAATGATTAATGCAGACTCTTGCCTCTTTATGGGATATTTCTGCAATATGTGCTGCCTAAGTGACTGTTTGTTCCTCATTTCAGACTCTACCAGTGTTTAATACTAAACATGAATTTAGATGGGTGGGGAAAATGCCACTTTTCAGCTTCGGGTTTGGTAGATTGCCCTGTTAAGAGGAAACTTAAATCACAGATCCAAAGAAAGCTTGAAGCCCATTTTCACCAAATTTCTCCTAGCAGTTTTCTTTAAATTTATGCTGATAGCATAATTACTATAATAAACAATCCCCTTTTTAGAGGTACTTGGAAAATGTAAGCGAGAAGTATTTTATTTCAGAGACTGATTAGTTAAATCCTATCAGACCAATGGTGGCAGTGGTAATCCTTTCTTATTTCTTATGTTAGAAAAAGTAAAATTGCTTAACACATAAATCTTCTGTACCTCACCTGCTAATGAGTTATGCCATGGACACACAACACTGCTTAAGATATTTTTTAAGGTTAGGAAACTTGTTTTAACTTGTCACTTTCTGGAGTCAAGGAGAGTAACAGCTCTAATATTCCCTCCCTACACCTATCCAAAGATCATTCCTTGGAGGACAGCACTTTTCAGCATCAACAACACAAACACAAATGCCTGCATTTCTATTTCTCTCTCTTTTTTTTTTTTTTTTTTTTTTACTCTTATTGTCTCTATGTCTGCTCTTACTTCTTGTTTGCCCAAACTGGGGAATTCAAGAAATACTAAGTGACTAAAGTCCATTTTTATATAACTTTCACACACATAACATTCCCACAGCTGTGCAAATCCATTACCAAGTTTCTACTATTGCCTTGGAAAATTTTTACAGAACCCTGGATTTTAGATGGAGAAAGGATATTTTCCAGATGGAATTGATCTAGAATAATTACCCCATCACTCAAATGGCTTTTTTCTCTGTGGCCTTTTCCTAGCCTACTAATGGATTTGTTGTCGAACTGCTACATGGCTGCTTTATGTGAGTTACATTTCATAACACTACCAAGTTCAATATCTGTAGGCCAAATTGTTTTGGGTTCTGTCACTAATGTCGGTCACAAAGAACTGATCAAATTGTCAACAGTCAATGTGAAAGATTCAATTATGTAGATCTAGCCCAGAGCCAGTAGAAAATGCAAGCAGTGAAATAATATTTTCTTTTCTTTTTGCAGTCCAGCCCTGTTTGCCAAAGGGGTTAAATATGTTCACTTTAAATTTCATTCCTAAATTTTGGACTGGTTATGTGGATGAACCAAATCTGGTGAGAAGATAAAAATAACAGCTACTAGAGAATACTTGTTATAATTTGTCCTTTTGTTTAAAACACACAAGTGATATCAAAGCCCTCTTTTTCACAATTATGCGTAAGGTTTTAAGCACAACTTCAAATCTGAAATGTATATGTGAATAATTGTTCCATTTTTACCACAAAAATATCTACCTTAAAAATAAATTTTTAGGCATTGAAATTGGAAAGAAAAAAGTAAAATTATCTCTGTTCTGGGGATGATATTATCTTATATGTAGAAAGTTCTAAAAATTTCACCAAAAAAAACCCTATAAGAACTAATAAACAAATCAGCCAAGTTACAAGATACAAATTCGATACACAAAGTACAACTGCATTTTTATATACTTACAATGAACAATCCAAAGAAAGATAGTAAGAAAGCAATAGCATTATTGTTTACAATAGCATCAAAAAGAAGAAATACTTAGGAATAAACTCAACCAAGGGGACAAAATCTTGTACCATGAAAACTACAAAAGGTTGCTGAGAAATTTAAAAAGACACAAATAAAAGGGAAGCATTCCATGTTCATGGATAGAAAGACTCATGTTGTTAAGATATCAATACTACCCAAAGTAATCTACAGATTCAATGCAACTCTTATCAAAATCCCCATGGTGTTTTTTTTTTTTTGGCAGAAATAGAAAAATCCATTTAAAATTTATATGAAATCTCAAGGGACCCTGAATAGTCAAAATGATCTGGAAAGTAATAACAACATTGGAGTACTCATACTTCCTGATTTCAAAATTTACTCCAAAGTTACAGTACTCATAATACTCTAGTACTGGCATAAAGACAGACACATAGACCAAGAGCATAGAGTAGAGAGCCCAGAAATAAAAACACACATATATGGTCAAATGATTTCCAACATGGGTTTCAAGACCATTCAATGGGGAAAGGACAGTCTTTTCAACAAATGGTGTTGGAAAAACTGGATATCTATAAGCAAAAGAATAAAGTTGGACATATACAACAGATATAAAAATTAACTCAAAATGGATCAAAGACCTAAATGTAAAAGATAAAACTATAAAACTCTTAGGGGGAAAAAAGACATTAGGGGAAAGCTCATGCCATTGTATTTGTAAATAATCTCTTGAATATGACACCAAACATTGGCACAAAATGGAAAATACATTAATATCCTCAATGTATAAAGAACTCCTATAACTAAATGACAACAACCAAAAACAAACTAATTTAAAAATGGGGAAATTACTTCAATAGATATTTCTCCAAAGAAGATATACAAATGAAACACATGAAAAGATGCTCAACACAGTAATTATTGGGGAAGTGCAAACCCAAACCATAATGAGATATTACTTCATACCCATTAGAATGGTTATTTAGAATGGTACACGAGAAACTAACAAGTATTGGAAAGAATAAAGAACGTAGTGAAGTTGGAACCCTTATATGTTGCTGGTAGGAATTTAAGATGGTACAGCCACTTTGGACAACGGTTTGTCAGTTCCTTAAAAATTAAACATGGTGTTATCATATGACCCCAAAATCTTATTCCTGGGTATACATTGAAATGAAATGAAAGCTTACATCCACAAAAACTTGTACACAAATATTCAAGTAGCGTTACTTGAATAGCCATAAATTGTAAAAAACTCACATGTCAATCAACTGATTCAAATGATTAACAGATAAACTAAATGTGTTATATTCATACAATGAAATATTATTCAGCTACAAAGAAGAATAAATCTACACTACAATGTGGATGAACTTTGAAAACATTATGCTATGTGAAAGAAGCCAGGTACAAAAGGGAATATATTACCCAATGCCAAGTATATGAAATGTACAGAATAGGTAAATCCCTAGAGAATAAAAGTGGATTACCTTTTCCAGGAGCTGGAAGAAGGGGGTAATGAAGTTTGACTTCTATTGGTTATAGAGTTTCTTTTAAAGTACTGAAAATGCCTGTTGTACTGGCCTCTGTGTTTTCTTTATCACACTCCCAAGAAGATAGAGTCGAGATCATTGCTGGTAAGCAGGGCTGCAGAAAGCAGGTGAGAATCTGGGTACAAAAGTGGCAAAGTACTTCCCCCCACACACATGAATGGTGCGTAGGCTGGAACCTTCAGCTGGGATTTGCATTCATTTGCAACATTATGACACCACCAGGCCCAGAAATTTGTATTCGCCTTCCCATCTTTTTGGCCTTATTGGTACCTGGTAAGGGGATGCATATAGGGACAAAGTTAACAAAATAATAATGTATTTGGAAATTGTGTGGCAAAAAGCTGATACTTCTAATTTATACATTTTTATGTAAGCTCTTGTTCAAGTGGGTGCCACTTAAGTCTCACTGAATTTATAAGGATAGAGGCTAGGAATTTACATTTTTAATAAGTATCCCTGGTGATTTGTTTTCAAACAGGTTTGACAACAATTGAGTCTTATTTTTTCTCTAACTTTATATTTTTTTAAAAAATGCTATAACTATAGAAAAGTGAAAATATGTGGTACAATGAATTCCCATGTGCTATGGTTTGAATGTGTCCCCCAAATTGCACGTGTTGGAAACTTAATTCCCAATGTGGCAATATTAAAAGGTGAGGCTTTTGATAGATGACTGTATCATGAGGGCTCTGCCCTCATGAATGGATTAATCCACTGCAGCAGTCCCCAACCTTTTTGGCACCAGGGACCATTTTTATGGAAGACAATTTTTCCACGGACCAAGGGATGGGGAGATGGTTTCAGGATGATTCATTGCATTACATTTATTGTGCACTTTATTTCTATTATTATTACATTGTAATATATAATGAAATAATCATACAACTCACCATAGGTTGGGGATCCTTGGATTAATGGATGAGTGGGTTATCTGGGGAGAGGAACTGGTGACTTTTTAAGAGGAGGAAAGAAATCTGAGCTAGCATTTTAGCATGCTCAGCCCCCTTGCCGTATGACGGTGTCCTGTTCTGCCTCAGGACTCTTCAGGAAGTCCCTACCAGCAAGAATGCTCTCACCGGATGCAGCTCCTTGACCTTGGACTTCTCAGCCTCCAGAACTATAACAAATAAATTCCTTTTCTTATAAATTATCCAGTTTCATGTATTCTGTTATAAGCAACAGAAAATGAACTAATATACTATATAAAATATATGTTTTAGATTAGATTCACTGATTGTTAACACTTCCACATTTTCTTTCTCTCTTTAATCAATTTGAGAGTAAGTTGCAGTCATAACGACACTTTGGTTTATACCACCTAAAAACAAAGACATCCTCCCTCATAATCATAATTCAATTGTCACACTCAGGATATCAATATACGAATATTTTCTAATTACAATCCTACTTCCGTAGTTGTCTTAATAATGTCCTTTATAATTTTTTGGTTCTTTTGGGTCTAGGGTTCAATCAAAGGTTACACATTGCAATAGTTGTCACATCTCTTTAGTCTCCTTTAATCTGGAAAAGCTCATTCATTTTTTGTTTTGTTTTTTGTGTCACTGACAGCTTTGAAAAAGATAAAATTATTGTTTCAAAAATGTCCCTCAATTTGGATTTCCTTTATTTTTCCTAATGATTAAACTTGGGCTGAACAGTTATCAAGATAATGTGTGTCCATTTGATCCACTATTGGTGAAGGTTCATTTCTCCTTAATTAATGTGGTATCCACCAGATATCTCTACTGTAAAGACATTTTTTCCTCTTTTATTAATACATAATCTGAGGATAATAACTTTGAAACTCACCATTTATTCTTATTCATAAGAATTTTTAACCAGCCTGTCTACTACAATTAACTCAACAATCATAGATCTCTGTGTAATTACTGTGATTATATTAGAAATCCTTAAACTCTGAATTTAATTGTAATATTTCCCTCTTAAAACTTCTTTTGTATCTTGAACATAGCCTCGAAGTCTAATAAAGCTATCCATCCACATAACTAAGACTTAAAATACAGATACACACTTTTATCTCCTAAATAATTTCAGGTTTCCGAAAATCGGCATTTGGCAGGAAATGTTCTCTAATCTATAATTCTCTAAAACATCTTAATTTATTAAGTGTGATAAGCAATTTTCTGTTAACATGTTTATCTTTGTGTTCTTTGTCTTCTTTTACATAGGTTATTTTGTTCTGCTTCATAAATCCTATGGGTGTTGAAAATTTTATAGGATGAATGATGCTTTTTTAAATAAATGAACAGATAATGCATTCTAAGCTATCTTTTAAGCATTGCTGAAATTCAATTGTTGTTATAGAATGCACTTTCATACAGATTTAAATACACTAGGGGACATAATGTGACAAAGGTAATATCTGGCATTAACTTCGAATGCACCTTGTCCCATCCGTTTTTCAATTGTAGATATTTGACTAATTTTCCACATTGAGATAAGATTATCTATTTGGCTGTAATGCGTATGTTTGTCATAAAAAGACTGTACATTTCTCTCTTATTTCGTTTACTTCTACCTCTCCATGTCTCATACAATGCCAGTTACCTTGAAATACCTCGCCTATAAATGGAGTTCTATTGTTTCAAGGGTATTGGGATTTATTTTCCTCCATGATGTTTGAGTTTATAAAGCACCTGATTCTCCCTGTATGTCCTTCCCCATTTGGTTGAGTTTCCCTCACTGCTACTTTGGCTTAGCGAATGACTGGCTGGCACACGGGATTTGCATTAACTCAACCATCATCAGCCTCTACCGGGCAGGAGGGGCGGCTGCCTCGCATGCCTTGTTAGAGACTCAGGAGTCTGCTGACAAGTGGAGTGGAGGCACCACTCGGGGGTGATTAGCATCATCCATTGGCCTTGAACTACCGCTGCTATGGTTCCAGTTGCAGTGGATTCTGAAGAAACATCCCTAAATAAACCACCCGGGGACTCTCCTGGTTGCTTTTCTTCCTGGTAGTTTCAGGTAATCGCCAAGCTATAAATTGTGTCTTCTTTACCAGAAACTATAGTGCCGAGCAGAGTGAAGCAGCTGAGGAAACCTTGGACTGCATGATTTTTGCCAAAACCCCTTAGCATTTTGCTGCCCCGTTTAAGTGACAGTTGTAGACGAAGTTCAATATGACAAATGCTCATTAATCACGATCGATAAGCAAAATCACAGCATTCGGTGCTGTTGGAATAATAAAGTAAGTTCAGTGCCTCCCTTCAAACGGTTTACAAGCCAGTAAGGAAATAGTATAATTTTTAAAAATAGCACTATTACATCTCAAATTGTGGTAAATGCTAAAAAGAAAAAAAAAAGCATAAAAAGCTGTGAACATTTGAAAAAGAAAAATAAAATTACTTATGAAACTGTGAGCCGGAAACTCCCCCGGCAGGTGTTCTGAGGATATGGGTTTTCCTGAGGACACAGATGATGTGACAGGAAGGGTCCAGTATTGAATGCACTGGGAGAATTAGGCCTTTCAGGTAGCAGAAAATGCATCACAGCCCCTCACCACATTGGGCAGATTTATTTTTGTAACTTTCCAAATCAAAATCACAAGATTTGAATACACTCATTGATTCCTTTCATCATTCCATATCTTTTATTAAACAGCGGCTAGAAGCCGGGCGAAGACCAGGGGGTGTAATAATTAACAAGACAGTCCAGTTGGGGGTGGCAGACAAGTAATGCAGCAATTTCATCGCAGCTGTCTGTGTGTGCAGGTGAGACGTGAGTTCGCAGGGGGAACACCTCGCCCATTCTGGGCATTTCAAAGAGAGAGTGCCAGAAAGAAACACATCTGGGCATAAAGCTAACAAAACAGTGTTTCAGTCCAAAGAACCACATAAGCCAAAGCTCCAACTGCACTCCGATAGCACAAGACCCTCCAACACACAGATGTCTGCCTTTAAGGAGAACTTTACCCTCTGCTGGGCATAATAATATCAATAATCTCCACTTCCCACTCCAGTATTATTAGTGTATAAGAATACAGCACGCTGCTCAATTTAGAAGGCAGTTATTTACTACAATCTACAGATATTAAATACTTGTCCAAATTAAATCAGCCCCTAGCTGAGTATGTGCACTCTGATGGCCAGCTGGCTAAACTATTATGGATTTTATTTTAAATAAGGAAAAAACAGAACTATTTATGATCATTAGAATTTGTATGACATTTGTTTGGCAATGAATTATGGATTATTGGGAGGAGAGAAAGATCAGAGAGGTTTGAACACTTAATAAATACCGTGGTGATGACCCACTTTTGAGTCTGATTTAGGAACTGCAAAGACAGTCCCAGCTCTGCTCAAGATGCAGCTGAAGCTCATTTTGGATGAGCAGTGAAGTGAGGGAGGTTGAACATTTTCAATGCAGCAGCTAAGTGTTCTTGGCAGTACCAGAGAGAACCAAAGAGATTTGTTCTAGTTAAAGAAATGAATATTTGGAACTACTTCTGCAGCCCTCAGGAATGTTTTTCTTATTTGCTAATGTGACTAAAAAATAAATTCATCACCTTTGCTAAAGTCTCTACACAACATACAATTTGAAAGGGGCTACGTAGATTTCATAATGGCGTCCATGATGCCAGGGTGTCCGTGAGCACCTGTGTGTTCATCCGAATTGCTGCCTTGCCCAACTTCATGTGTGAAATGGGGAGCATGAAACCATCTTCTCTCTGGGATCTTGTTGTATCAGCTCTTTTCTCTCTCTTGTATATCTCAGATCTCTTCCACTCTCCTGGTTTCTCCTCAGCATATATATGTCCTGATGTCTTTCACGTCTTTAAAACATAAAGGGTACATTCTTTAGCCATGTTTCTCCTGGCTTCTCTTTTGTTCCTCTTCTTCTATTCATAGCCATGATCCTTGACAAACACTGCATTTACCACCTACACTTCTTTACCTCACATTGGTTCTCCAATTCCCGCCTCAATGCAAAACCCAATGAACAAATGGACTCTTCTTGATGCCCTGTTATTGACCTCTCAGGGACATCTGCTGGTGACCACATATTTCTTCTTAAATTTTCTTCTTCCACCTCTGAAATGTCATCCCTATTTTAAGCTCTTTCTGAAATCTCTGACTATTCTTCTCTTTTTTGCTGGCTCCCTTTGCCCCCTTCTAAAATCCGTTAAATATTGCTGCCATTGACCTTTTCCTATCAGTTTTTACAGAGCTTCAAATATCTTTTTTCACCTGGTAAATCTCAAATCTATGTTATCAAGATGGGACCATCTCCTGAGTGTCATACCTGTAATGCCACTTGCCTTTGTAACAGCTCCACCTTAATGTCACACAAGCACTTCAAACTCAATGTGGCCAAAACCAAAGGCATCATCTTTCAGTCCTGACTTTCTCCACTACCTAGAATTGATCAGGTTAGACTTTGAGGAATATTTCTTGTCTGTCACTGACCTTTACTGCATGCATTTTTAACTTATCTATTCTGCTAATCTGTAAGTCCTTTGAGGGAAAGAGGTCTGCCTTATTCATTTGGGTATCCTCAGCACCTAGCAAGTGTCATAATTATTTGGGAAGTAAAGAGATGAATGGATGAAGTAAGGTGAGGTGAGGTTTGCTGCACAGCTGTATTTTTTGCATTAAAAGGAAGCATATCATATCAGAATCCCAAAACATGGTTTAAGGTGCTCTTGCCACAGCAGCCACCTCTTCTATTTTTCCTGGCAGCTCTCAGAACGCTTCCACACGGCCATAGCTCCCTCTCGCCCAGGCAGGCACGATGATGTAATCTCAGGAGAATGTATAAGGAAAGAGAAGTGCCCATGAGAGTACAGCTATCAGGAATGAGTATGTTTAAAGAAGAAACACAATGATGTACTCCAGGGAGAAGAACTAAGTCTTTCTCCTACTTTAATATTAAACATTCAGCAGACTGAAAGCATTTAGTCTACAGTAATGAATAACAGCCCTGAAAAATGTGAGATTTTAGTATTGAGCCTTAAAAATCATAAAAGTATCAAAGGAAAAAAATTAGTTGAAAATATATAATTGCTATCAGGTAGTATCAGGATTTTCAGCTTTTAAAAAACATATATGACAGTTCTGAGGACTCTTTGGAGTTTCTAGCCCATATTAAAATAAACAAGTATGCAGAAGATCGTATGAAGACACAGAGGAGGGGCACCTTACCTGGTCTAAAGGAAACAAGAGAGCCCTTCCTGAGAAAGGGAAACCACAGCCAAGGTTTGAAGGTTAACTTTTGAATTGGATGTTGTAAGCAGAAGAAAGAGCTTGTGCTCAGCCACAAGGGGGTAAATATGAGACATTTGAGAAACTACAGGAAGTTTGGCAGGATTTAACATGGTGTGGGTGTATGGGAGGTGAGACATGGGTGTCGAAATGTAGCAAGGGACAAAGCATAAACTGCCTTATATGTCATCTGTCATAGCTTGACATACATGGGGAACCATGGAAGGATTTTGAGTAGGGAAGAGCCATTATCAGATTATATTTTAGGAAGATAATTCTGGAGCCAACACGTGATGAATTTAAGAGGAATGTGACTAGAGCCATGAAAACAAGTTAGAAGACCATTGCAATTACCAGACAAGAAATCAAGTCAGGGAAAGAAGGCAAAAGGATTGATTTAATAGACAGCTAGGGAGTTGAATCACTAGACTCTGGTTCATTATGAAACAAACAAGAGAGGTCTGGAATGATTCCCAGGATTCTAGTTTCAGTCAGTCTTTTAGGATGTATATATTCCCAGGGAGGGACTATCGGAGAATAAGGAGGCTTGGTGGTGATATGCACGCTTTTGTACATGTTGAGATAGAGGGGCCCATGGGGTGTCCAAAAAGACAGATTGGGCTGTGTCATTATCATTATTGTCTACACTGGCTGGAGAAAGAGATTTGAAAGACAAGACAGGAAATAAAGTTGTAAGGTTGCTAAGATTTCCCAGGGAAAGTGCAAAGAATGCAAAGAGAGTAGGTAAAGGGCAGGGAAAGATACTATTTACAAGAGAAATGGAGGAAAAAATGTCCAGTAATGGAGTACCAGGAGGAGAAAGAGAGAAAAGGGGAAATCATAGAAATCATGAGAGTTTCAAGAAAAAGGAATTTGACAATGCTAGATGAAGCAGAGAACTGAAGTAAAGTAATGACAGAAAAGTACCTATTGGACTGAGTGTTTATGAGACCATCAGTGACCAGTCAAGAGCATTTCCAGTGGGTGAGAGGGACAGAGGGCACATTAGAAGGAGTGAATGGTGGGTGAGCAATTGAAAACAGTGTGTATAGATTACACTTTCAAGTCACTTGATTATGAAGGACCAGAGAGAGAGATGGTAGCAACAATAGCACCACACTGGGTTGGGAAATACTGGCTGTTATTTTGCAAAGAAAGGAGAGACAGAAACACATTTATTGCCTAAAAGAGCTGAGCCAAGGGAGAGGAAAAGAAGGTAAAAGAGATGCAACGAGGACCTAGAGGAGACAAGGAAGGATGAGGCATGCACTGTGTGAAGGATTAACTTTGGATTCGAAACAGCCGTCTTGTCCTCCGGGTTAGGTAGAAGAATCCAGGAATGGGTGAGGAAGCAGATAAAGTAGATGGAGTTTCAGAGAGTTCAGGGAATTACTTATCAGATGATGAAGTCATCTTCTCAGAGTGGGGATGAGACCAAAGGGCACTGGAGTGGCCTTACCTTCCAGCCTCACCTTTTCCCTTCTTCCCCCACGTTCTTAACCTCAGCCATCACCAGACTAAACATGTTTCAGTTTTGTCGACATTCCAACCCATGTAGATGGTCAAATGTCAGCTTATCTGAAATATTACAAATAAACATAAAATAATCCCCGAGGATGTCAGAAGCTTGTAATAGTTTCTTTGATATGTACCATTTGATAGACTAAATAAATACATAAATATAGGGACATAAATGTCAGTAATATTTGTATTTTATGCATAGTAGTTTTATTTTAAAACAGTGAAAGTGGTCCTGATTCTGTACAAATGGCTGTCTTCAACTCAAAATGTTCAGGATTTCAGGGTCTGTTAGTTGATGTCTTCTTCCAGAACGAAACAATGGTACAATTTCAATTTAAGTTAGTGTTGTTTTGAAGATATAACAATTAATGGGTAGTCTATCAATTGCTCCTAATGAAATGCTCTATACCTTGTGTGAATCAAAATATATGCTACCTAACTTTTAAAATATGTTTGATCTGAAGCAAATTGTCTAAGCAGTTGGATTTTATTTTGGGGGTTTGTTTTCAAAGTGCCTGCATGTGTTGCTCCAAAATGAGCAATCTCATGGTTGGCCTCCAAATGGCTGGAAATTCATATGGTGCTTATGAAGGTTTAAAACTAAGTCTGCTTAATCATTTAATATTTTTATAAACATCTTAATTACAATATTGAGAGAATAAATGAGACCAGACTAGCCAGATTGCTAACATCCTAGAAGATAGAACTAAAATCCCAAGTGACCAAGGTCAATTACAGAAACAACCTACCCAAATCACAGGGAAGTTCAAGAGAAACAAAGATACATTAAAAGTGTACATTCTTACCTGTTATACTGCACCTCTTCTTTGTAAAAAAAAATTTGTAACTAGAAAGATAATCAGCATTGTTATGACTTAAAATTGCTTGTGAATTTATTTGCTGTTGTTTGTCAGAGTTACAGTAGATGACAGTGCACTTCTACAAAAGGCAAAAATAAAATATTCTGATCAAAAATTTGAAAAGGCACTCATTTACGACAAAGTATATCAGTGGTGAGATGGTTAAAATGTGATTAAATTTGGCAAAGAGTGACAGAAAATAAAAAACAAAATAATAGTGGCTCAAATGATGTAGTTTATTTCTCAAACAAAATCCAAAGATGAGTTGCCCAGTACCAGTATAGCAACTCCATAATAATCAGAAACCCAGGCTTTTTCCTATTGCTCTACCACCTTCAACATGTGACTTCTACCTCACAGTCCCAGATGGCTGCTCGGCCTCCACCTGTCAGGTCTACATTCCAGCCAGAGAAAGAAAGAAGGAAGCAGAAGGGCATCTTTTGCATTTTTTGTGTGTTTTTTTATTGTTATAACAAAATTTATCATTTTAAATATTTTAAGTGCACAGTTCAGTGGCATTAAGTACACTTACATTGTTCCGCAACCATCATCACCATTCACTGCCAGAAATTTTTCATCTTCCCAAACTGAAACACTATACCCATTAAGTGCCGACTCCCAATTTTTGTCTTCCCCCAATCCTCATAACCCCTAGTTTACTTTCTGTCTGTATGGATTTGACTCTTCTAGGTACTTCATTTAAGTGGAACCGTATGATATTTGTCCTTTGTGACTGGCTTATTTCACTTAGCATAATGTCTTCAAGATTCATCCAGGTTGCAGCATGTATTAGAATTTCCTTCATCTTTAAAGATGAATAATAAGCCATTTTTATGTATATGCCACATTTTGTGCATCCATTCATCTGTCAACAGACACTTGAGTTTCTCCTACATTTTGGCTATTGTAAATTGTGCTGCTATGAGCATGAGTACACAAATATCTGTTTGAGCCTCTGCTTTCTGTTCTTTTGGGGTATATATGCAGAACTGGAATTGCTGGATCATATGGTAATTCTATTTTTAATTTGTTGAGGAACCGCCACATCATTTCCACAGGAGCTACACCATTTTACATTCCCACCAGCATTTACACAAAGGGTTCCAATTTCTTTATATCCTCACTAACACTTGTGATTTTCTGTCTTTTTGATAATAGCCATCCTGATGGGTGTAAAGTGGAATCTCATTGTGGTTTTGATTTGCATTTCCCTAAACATGAGTGATATTGAGCATCTTTTTATGTGCTTATTGCTCAATTGTGTATCTGCTTTGGAGAAATGTTTATTCAAGTCCTTTGCCCATTTTTTTAAAATCAGATTATTTGTTGTTGCTGAGTGTTAGGAGTTCTTTACATATTCTGGACTTTAATCACCATCTCTTTTAAAGGTTACTTTCTGGAAACTATATATGACATTTTTATTTATAATATTTGGGCCACAAGTAGCTGTAAGGGAGAGCTGATAAATACAGTCTATTCCAGAATAGACTGGTACGTAGCTAAAAATGTACTAGACGTGTACCTAGCTAAAAATCAGGGTTCTGTCACTCTAGAACAAGGTGAAAATAGATCTTGGTGAATGAGTAGTCTCTTCTCAAAAACTTACATTCCAGGGCTTATTTTCACCTAGGGGCTTTATCTATACTTAGAACTATCTGCTAAAAAGAGGGAGGAGTATACTGCTTATAACCAATGTTCCATAGTTTTGGAGATTAGCATGTTTTTCCTTTGAACTGTATCCTTTCGTTTAAAAAAATTTAAAGCACAATCATATACATATTTTTATTATTCTTATATTTTAAGACATTTTATAGTTATATAAATAAATCAGGTAACTGATTTAGATTGATCTTGTAGTAATACCTATTTATTATTCCTTCCAGGCTAACATATAACTGATTTTACTTTAGGCTTTAATTGAACTTTCTTTCTATTTCCATCTAAATTCTTAAATGTCCAGAACTTGTTTTGATGGTATCACACTTCAAAAGAATTTAGCAGTTTTGGCAAAAGTCTGTTTTTTTCTCATATGTCCCTTATGTCCCTTCATTCCAATGGCAAGTTAGTTGCACTCTCAGCCATTTGAGTCAATGATTAACGTGTTTTAAAAATAATGCCACGAAATGCATATTTTGGAATATAAGAACTGATCAGAGGTAAGGAGGACAAAAAAGAGGTCCTTAAATTAAGAATTTAGCAACATTAATAATAATGATTGCTTATACAGATTTTTCAAATTTAAATTTATTTTACTTTTTATTATCTCTCACCTCTCAATAAAAGAGTAACACTAAAGGAGCAGGAGTCACCACTGACAAGAAAAATATGTCCACTCTTTATTCAGATATGTTCAAGACAGCTCTGGAGGCTCAGGTCCCTTCTGAAAAAGAACTCATCCTAGCGCAGGATAAATCAGGCTCCAAAGGGAAGAGTGATTTTTATTGGAACTTCTGTCTGTTTTTCGTTTTATTTCTCATGGAGTAAATGTCTGAACTCTAGGAACATGACACGCCACTAAACAGTTAAAAAACCTAACGATCCATTGATTTATATAAGGTATCGGGTCAGCGTGGCTTCACTGTCCACCTGTATCAGAACCTGGGAAAAAGCTTTGTCTTGGAATCCACTGAGGCAGCGATGAAATGCAGCACCAGAGCTGCCAGTTAGACCAGCCCACAGTTGTGACAAAGAAGATGTAAGAAAGAAAATCACAGGAAGGGAGAAAAATTCTGAGAGTCCAAGTCAGCTGAGGGCTAAGTTCATCAGCACTCTTAAGATAGCTACTAAAAACACCGGGAAGGAGAAGGTGAAACTGGGATGGGGCTCCAATCCCTAGAATCACAGATAAGAAGAGTCAGAGACATGCCCTGATGTCACCCTCATTGCTGCAGGGAGACAACTCCCACTGCTGTGGTCCAGGGAGTCAGGGGTCTCATGAGCATGTGATCGCTGCCGGGGGAAAGGAGAGGAGAAATGAACAATGTGCATTCAAAGAGAGATATTTTAAAACAAAGAAATTAGTTCCACATATTTTCAGATATTCAAATCACTTTTTAAAATGTTTACCACGTGGATACATAACTTGAGGATTTTACTCCTTTCACAAATCCGCGATGTCTGGCTAGACAGGAACATATGAGCCATTTTCCACCTCACCGACCTCAGGGGTTTAGGTCAGTCATCAACAACAGCAAAATATTTTGTATAAAATTAAATCAGCCAAAATACATAAGCCATCTTGAAATAGAAAACCTGGTGGCAAAGTACCGTCAATTTGTTTGGCACCATGAAGCCAGACACAGCATCTGTACAGTCTGTTCGTACACCCTTTTCCTAGATGGCTTGTGAAGCCAACACTCACACTCACACAAGAGCCTTAGGGGAAACCAGATTTCACACTCCACCCTTCGAATTTCTAACATAAGGAAGAAAATCTGAAGTCATGTCATCTTTAAGAGACTTCAAGGAGAGAGATGGGATAACAGCCAACGGGCTCTGCCTGGTGTCTCTTATGTGCATGAAAGAAAATGCCCACCATCCTTAAGTTCTTCAGCCCATTCCACGGTGTATTTAAAGTTGACAAAAGAGAGGAGAGACAATCCTCTGGCTCTGTGGATAAAGAACTTGTACCACCAGAGACTTACTATGCTTCATAAATAATTTTTAAAAGGAGACCACACTGTCTCCGAGGAAAAGAATATTGCATAAAGAGACCATGGAACCATGATGCTGCTCTATGTCTGGCCAGGGAGACCATAGAACTCTGAATGCCAGCAGCAGGAACCACTGACCACAGCCCTCTGTTGGGTTCATGACCAACCTGCTCTTCAACTTCACCCAGCGAGGGCACTCATGTTCTTAATAAAATGCTTTGAAATCCCGGGATGAGAAACACAAAGCATTATTATTGCGAAATCCATAAAGCGTTCAGTGCTTTAGAAGAGTTTTCAACTAAACCACGGAAGAGATGAGCAATAAACCTCTCCATACACCTTGTTTAAAAACAAGGACATAAAGGTATCTGGATGCAGAGAACAATGACCTTTACTTTAAATAGTTTTTTAGCCACAACACAGACCTTGCCCACAGTTATCTAAATGCAATGTCTCTCCCTTTGAGCGCACATGTAAGCCCCACACAAGGTTGAACACACCCCATCTCAGGAGGCATTAGCTCTTGACTCCTTTTTAACAGCAACACTTTAGAAATGACTGATGTGGACACTCCGAGGTTTTTAATGCACCAGTTACAATCAACACAATAGATGCTGTTTAAGGAGCTGTCTTTCATATTTGCTGTGCAAATCGTTTCTGTAAATGTGTGGGTTTATCGATCTGAGTAAACCATCCTTTGATGTAAAGACAGTAAGATCTTTGTTTGTCATCCAATATTTCAATACCAATAAGACCACACTTTGGAGAATTTGTTCCCTTATAGGCTTGATGCTTTTCATTTTGTTTGTTCATTTGTTTTTTGTTTTGTTTTGTTTTAGTTCTGAGTCTAGGAATGTTAAATGAAGATTTATTATACTCCTAGATCCAAGGATTTACTATATATTCAGTGTTAAGACACAACACTAACTATGTATTAGAAGCAGAAATTAAGAAATGATTCATCTTTCTTTTCATCAACTAAAGAAAGGTCTATTTCAAGTTGGTTGAAATGAAACACTACAATTTTCACTAGGCCATAATAATTATGGGGAAGTATGAAAGGGAGCACTGCTTTACAGCATCCTGGAATTTAAGGGAGGCTTAATAAATATTCTCTGAATGAACTTATTTTGTCACATTCTGTCGAAATATAAATTCCAAATTTAAGGATATTCTTTTCCACTATGAAAAATAGCATGTGTGGAGAAACCTCTTCAAGTACCTCTGCCTTATCACGGCAAATCAGAGACATCTAGCACGAAATAAAACATCTTCTCATTTACCCATTCCATATCTTGGTATTCACACCCAGTACTGGCAGAAAAACAAAGCAGAAGAAATCCACTCCCTTTCCTGGCCCCTTCTAATTTATTTTAGATTCTTTTTTTTATGGCTGCTTTAAAAAAAAAAAAACCTTATTGTCCACCACCAAAAAAAAACCATTCATTTAATTAGGAACCTTAATATACTTTGGTTTTCTTAAATATTAATATTATGTATTTATAGATTCCTGGTTGACACTTTTGGGGGTGGTCTAGGTGGCTGGGCAGGAAAAGATTGGTGTTTAAAAGTCAGGTAGTAATAGCAATGGGTTTTTCAGCAATTCTGCATAATTATCATCATGTTTATTAGCATTTTATTATATTATATGCTCCACAATTAAAATATAATTTGATACAAATAAACCCTGAAATATACTAAAATAGTTCAGAATGGTTTACAGTTACTGGCTACATGATATTATATTCCTTACATGTGAATGTTATCACTTTAAATATTGATTTTAATCAGAAGCTTGTATGACACAAGTGGTGAATTTCCTGGTTACATAAAAGGTACATGATGAAATGGAAATTTATGGTTCTCTGATTATAATACAAAAGGAGTTAACCTAGTGACAAATGTTGTCCTTAAGTGAAGAGGGGCTGAGTTCATTATTGCTTATGAATATCAGTTAATCAGTTAATCAGAAGAGGGAAGAATACATGTGACTAACTGATTTCTGAAATAGGTTTTTAATGATAACTCCACAATAATTTAAGTGTCACAAATGACATAAGACTGAATTGATTTTTTTATTTTTAAGCATAATAGTCTTTGCCTGGTGTACTAAATTTCAGTTATGTTTATATTTTGGTTTAGGAATACTTATTATACTTTATATTATATCCATAAATTTTAATACTGAGTTAATAGTGTTAAAAGTTTAACTATATGTAGATAACAGACAAGAAAAACCAGAAATCTATTTTATTAGTTATTTATTGGAATCACCTAACAGCAAAAATTAAAATAACCATACATAGACATGAACACCCAGATTGTAAAATAATTTCTTAAAGTCTTTTAAAGTCATATGCAATTTCCAACTTTTTGATACATCAGAGAGAACATATGCAAATGTATCCAATTTGGCATTTGTGGGAGAAAATCCCTTAGATACAGAATTTCATTGGCTGCTTAGATAGGAAAGTCACTTTGGTTTTATTTAAAAATTAACACATCCTCTCACTGACATTTAAGACCAGTAATTGGCTGTGAAGTGCTCAGTGATGGTTTTAGATGAACTCTGGTGTACATATATATTTATATATATAATATTATATATATTTTTATATATAATACATATATGTATACCATATATACATTTAAAATGTCATTATTAAACCAAACTTGTAGTTCTCTATTCTATCATCTTGTTGCTGCATACCTTTCCTCCCCTTGGTTTTATATTATATGTAATAATTTACTATTGAAAATGACTGCCTTTTTTCTTTCTTAAAGACTTTTGAAGACAGCAAAATTCGAATCAAACACCTTTCCAAATCCCAGAACATTGGTAGTTGGACACCAAAAGGAAAGGATATAGGGCCCCAAGAATTTCTTTCAAATAGATCTATCTTTTCATTGCTGTATATAAATCTATTATATTCCTATAGCATCTGTGTGATACATTCAATCAAATTTTAATTACAAGTTATACATATTGAAAGAATGAAGAAAAAGGCAAGAGAAAAGGTGGAGGTTGAGGGGGGAAAACAAAATACCAAAACAACTCAAAAACTATAACCTCTGTGTACAATGTTTTCTTTCTATTTTTATTAATAACACAAATTTAGATTTTGGAATCAAGAGCAAAGATCTAGAAAAAAGCAAAGGCAAGAAGTAAGAAAGGAATGGAGAACATATTGTATTGTCTTTTTTTCTCTTTTATCTTCAAACTTCACCTCTATTATTTATTATTATTTATCTCCAAAATATTTACAAAGGATATAGAAAACAAACCCGGTAACTGTAATCTGTCATCAAACCTTTTGACTTCTAACCCAGAAGCATGCCCCCATTAAAGAAAGATCAGTTTTACTTCTTAGGTGTTTATGTAATAAATATTTCTGAACACCCACTATGTTTTCTTAAACGTTCCACTTTCACATACCACTTACCATATTCCCCAGCACATATGACAGTGCTACCCTAAAATATCATCATGAGAAACAAGTAATATTGGGAAATATTGAAAATTGTTCCATCAAACGGGGAGAGTTGACTACTTTTCATATTTTTAAGATGTTTTTATTGGATATAAAAAACTATGTAGTAATATTTGATTACCATATTTGTAATTCTCTCTGAACACAGAAAATTACATGTATTGAAAATAGTTCAGTTTATATTACTATAAAGGTTCAAGAATCCAAGAAAATTACATGTAGACAGACACACAGGCAAAACTACTTGAAGGGCTCCTGTTCAGTATAATGCATTATGTGTTGAATACACATTTAGAGATAAACACAAAATCTGATTATTCTTAATGCCTACTTTTCAGTAAAGAGTACTTTTAAAACTTGTAATTCAATGAAAGCTGAACTCAAGAATCACATTCATTTGAAAATTTCTTTAATAGAACTATGATAACCCTATTCTTCCACACCATTGCCCTATAAAATAGTGCTTCTGATTCTCACATAATGGTGGTTTCCTTTTTTTAAAGAGGAAGGAGGGAAATTAATGAGAATCTTTCAGTTTTTATGACTAAAGTACAATACTGGAAGGATTGCTCAGGAGAACATATAAATGATTGGGTTTATTGACATGACATTATTAGCTGCCAGTCTTTAAAATTAAAAAAACCAAACAAACAAATATTTAAGCTCTAAGATTTTACCTAGGTAAAAAACAGTGTGGTTTTCAAAGAACTTATATTTTTTTGAAGAATGCTTATGATCCATGTTCTGAAAGCATGGCACAACAAAACCATATAAGGAAATCATTCATTTTCATTAGGTTTCCAATATTTAAAAGTACCTAAACAATGAATAAACATTATCATCCTACTTTCATCCAAAGAAGGCACTCATTCATTCAGCAAACAAACAAATTGCGTAAATGTTGTTTTAGATACTATTATAATTTGGGGAAAAGTATTATGGCATTATGGATCGATAGGGCTGAAATATTCATATCTATTTTTATCCTGGATTTGCATTGCTACAAAATAATTTGAAATTTCCTAAAATATTATTACCTAGAAAAATTAAAAACAAATGAAATTCAGGGCATTGTTAAGCAAATTATTGCACATGCATAGATAAAATATTATGCCATTGCAATCATGGTTTTAGAGTTTTCTTTCAAGTTTTATTGAATACACATATAAGAAATTCACATCTGGATGAATTTTTACAAATTAAACACATGTGTATACCCATGCATACACGATCAAGAAAAAGCACTACCCTCATTTTAATATATGAAAAGTTTGAAAACATAGGTCCTGTAAGTGCAGTCGTCAGACTAACAGCATCAAACTTAGAGGGGACCTTGTTATATTCTCTAACTTGCAAATTCTCTGACTCTACTGCAAACCTACCAAATTAGAAGATTTGGAAATGAGGGACAGAAATCTGTGTTTTAACAAAGCCTGGAGGTGACTCTGAGGCACAATAAAGTTTAAGAACCACTATCCTAGGAAAACACATTTTGTTATAGAATGAAAAAAAGTGTTTAAATGTATTATTTATGTGACATAAAATGGGCATTAAAACAAAAAATGGAAGTAAATGTGACAAATAATGACAGTAGTTATCGCTGGATAGTAAAATTGTAAGTGATTTTTATTTTCTTCTTGATATGTTTTCTATTATCCAGGTTTTCTGAAATGATTATACTTTGGGTATATCACTGAACACATTTATTCTGGCCTTATAAAGTATGTTATCATCAGCTAGGCCAGAATAGCTCCTTAGGCTGCACTGTACAGTCTGCTTGCCTGAACTTGGAGGCCCTGATTTGAACTCTTAAGTGGCTTATCATTACAGCTTGCATCCTGCATACCGACATCCACATTTGGAATATAGGAGACAGGAAAACCCTACCCTATTATTCAGTCTTTAAATGTTTAGGAGAATAAAGGTAAACTGCTACCAACTGAACACATTGATAGTTGCTCAGAACAGATGGAAATAAATATTGCCTTGCGCGAACACAGGAGGCAAGCTTGAAATTGGAAGACAAGTCAAATTCTCAACCACTTCAAATTTACTAAGCCCTTTTATTTTACGGAATATGACCTTTCTAAAAAGACTTTTTTTTCTTTTTCAATTCTGTTTCTCCCCAAAAGGCTGAAATGCATAATTCTTTATCATAGCAAAATGGATTTCGATGAGGATAGGTTAAAAGAGCAATGTAAGAACTGCAAAATATGGGGAATCTAGCTCTGACGATAATAAAGTAATTATAATAAAGTAACTGCTATCAGTGCCCAGCCCATATTCTCAGCCCTGCCACATCAGAAGGGAGGACTTACACGTGCCGGTTTTGGCCTCTCTGTGCCTGGAGCCTTTTCCTGAAGGTTGCCCTATTTCTAGGGCTCACAGATCAGAAGTGTCAAGGATTTAATATTCCCCAGGAGCAGCCTTCACCAATGACAGACAGTGTGGGTGTATAAATACCTCAACCCCTTCGACTCTCTAGTGGGTCATTCTGATGCACGGATCTGAAGAATTCCCATAGTTTCCCTGTGGGATTCAGCTTTAGTCTCACACTGTGTCAACACATCTACTTTATGGGATGCCTCTCTTTCCTATATCACTTTCTTATTTCCTTGCTCCTGTTCCTGTACCTCCCAAATAGATGACTTGCACTCGAATCCTTGTATCAGTGTCTACTTCATAGGCAACCCACACTAGGAGAGTGTTAATCTGCTGAATAATGTAGAAGACAGGGTACGTATTATTTACAATAAGCTTATTAAAATGCATTTTTATCAGCCTTGGAGTTACATTCATTGGTAGAATTATAATTGCCAACCTAAATTAACCTTGTTAATTACACATTGTTTCTTAAAGATGAGAGCAGTCCTCAGTTTTCTTATGAAGATTGGAACCATTACTCATAAAACAAATGAAGTATATCCAGGGGTGGTAGTTCAATTTTTTTTAACAATTAGTATGACATAATTATTATCATAAAAATTGTAATAATAATGGACATTGCTATAGAACTAGACCAAATCTCTCTTTGCCAGATATTAACCATTTGGTGACAGGTTAGGAATAGTTTCTGGGGTCTTGGGGAAAGTCTGGAGCAAATTGAGGGGTATTTAGGAGGCTCAGGTGAGCAGATATTTAACAGCCAATTTAGAAGAATTTAAATATTTTAATAACCAGTAAGGTTCTATTGGTGTATAGCAGCTGAATATCTAAAGAGAGATCTTGAATACTGCATACGCGAATGTCTTTTTGTAATACAAACAATCTAGCATTATTTCTAATGGGATCAACATAGTTAATACATAAAATAACTGTCAAGAGGTATTCTTTTCTTGGGAATAAAGTTTTCAGAAGGAACATGAAGAATGTGGATAATTTAAAAGCATAATACAGAAATGCTTGCAATCCAGCAAAATGACTATCAACAAAGGATAAGTCTTCCTGGTGATAGGAGTGAAACTCCTTAACATAAATGAATATAACATGCCCATCAAACACACAATATCCTCCTGATTGGAACACCTTCTTATTTGTATTATGCTGTAAACATGCAAGGAATTCACCCTGAGTTGAGTACTAAATAAAAAGGTGAACAAAAATATACAGTTGCTAAAAAGGTTTATAATTTCCAAGTACTACAAGGGAATTTAGAAATCAGTAGTCAGTCAAGGCTGAAATACAAGGTGAGTGGCCAGTGTTATAAAAATAATTTGCTGCAAACTTGGGCTATTAACCAAAGTGTCAAAGATAAGACTGCATGAAAAAAAAAAAAAAACAAAACCAAACACATTGTTCCCGCTGTAATTGTAGAAAATAACTGCCTTCTGTAGCCCCTGGAGCACAGACTGGTACCAGTCCGTGGCCTGTTAGGAACCAGGCCACATAGCAGGAGGTAACCTGCAGGCCAGGGAAGCTTCATCTGTATTTACAGCCTCAGATCACCAGGCATTAGATTCTCAGAGGAACTGGAACCCTACTGTAAACCGTGCATGCAAGGGATCTAGATTGCATGGCCCGCATGAGAATCTAACGCCTGGAGCTGAGGAGGTGATGCTAGCGCTGGGGAGC
>NW_012141635.1:7346742-7350463 GCF_000956105.1 Propithecus coquereli
CTTTGAGTTGTTTCCAATTTTTACTATTGGAAATAGTACTGTGGACATTTTGGTACATGTTTTCTTTGGAAACGTTCAAAATTTTCTCTTTAATGAAGATTCCCTCTAAAGTGGAATAGCTGAGTTATGGGTAAAAGGAATGCTGAACCTCAGGAGGTAATGCCAAATTATACGCCCTCCAGCAATGCATAAAAAAATCCCATGGATCTATGTCCTTCTTGAAAAGTATTACAGTGTTGAAATATTCATTAATCTTGATTTCCTAGTGTGAAATACCAAATATGTGAGCTTAAAACAGCAATACTAGTGAAAAAGAAAAATTTGCATTTATTATAAGCCACTAGTAATGATTAGTTAATAGACCACAAAGTTATAATATAAATACAACTGCAATGTTTAAACATCTCTGTTCCTTATTTCATTTCCATGAACCAAATAATACATGAATACATGTTGTATAAACTCTAAGTTATCAGATAAATAATGATATGGCCATTTAAAAAAATCATAAGATTTAAGAAAGTTCTTAATTTTATCAAGGGAGAATTGATTTCATGCTGCTCTAGGTTTCCATAACATTCCACGCACGACAGAGAAGGCATCTTTCTCCAGCTCCCTCTCTGGTTTCTTTCCTTCTACACTCCCTTCAATGTCATTGTCTGTTACAGGTCTAATACCAACTTTCTTTCATTCCCACACTAAATTCTCTTTGCCTATCCAGTCTTATTCACTTAAAATACCATTATATACTTGTCAATTACAAAGTTTGTCTCCAATTCTAATCTCTTTCCTGAGCTCCAGATCTCAATCTCCATTGACCAATGGACAAAAACAGTGTGTTCTCACACACTTCCAATCTATTCTTATCTTCTGTATTTTAGCTGTCATCACCATCTCTCTGGCCACCAAGGCAGTCATCTCAGTCAATTTCACCTCTTCTCCACTCTGTAGTTAATCCTAGTTACACGTAGAATTACTTGATAAGATTTATTTTCACAAATAAAGATGCTCATGTCCTACTCACAACCAATTAAAATATATCTCTGAGGACAGGGTCTATAGTTTTTGAAACCCCCCTAAATTATTCTAATAGAGAGCCAAAGTTGAATAATTCTGCTTTAATCCAATAAATCTTTGAATGCTATGGATTCTATCTACTGACAACTTCTCTTACCTGACTCTTTCTTTCTTTCCCCAATGTTAGATCCATAGTTTGGGCCTGTTGTCTCATACGTGGATTATTTTGTATTTTCTTAACTACTTACTTTATCCTCAGTATTTCCTTGAAGCCAGCTATAACAATGGGAAACAAAGGGAGAATTTTGGCATTGTTTGGGTTTAGATTTTTAGTTTTTGTTCATTTGATCCTTAATATGAGTTAATCTGAGTTTGAGCTAGGGATTGAATTAGAGGAAGAATGGGAGATGTTAAAGACCAGACTTGGGAACTGAGCAGAATTAGGGGTTAAGGGGAAAGAAAAAGCATAAATTTACATGGCAATTTACAATCTAAGCTGGAATGATAGTAACCCCTTACCTAAAATCAAAAGCATAATGAAGGAAAATGTTTGTGGGGTGATGAATCCAATCATGGATATATTGATTAAGATGTCCAGAGAGAGATCATTTCTTGGCTGATTTCAAGATACTGGAAAAACACAGAGATGATGGTTGAAGTCATGGAAGAGGCTTAGATTGCGAACAAGAGAACTTTCAGAGGGAATCAAAGGGGAAAGGGAAGTCACATATTTTGGAATCATCACAAAAGAAGAGCCAGAAAAGGGGGTTTAAGAAGGGGCAAACGGAAGTTCATTTTGTTTCCAAAACAACTCTGACATTGTGGTAGTCATTAGTGCTGTTCAGCAAATATTTCCAGTTCTCCCACAGTCACTGCTCCCAGTGGAAATTAAGCACAGCCCTATGACTAACTTAGTCAATGGAACGTGAATAGCAATGCAGTCTGTACATCTTGGTCTTGGTAGAAGCCACTTGCATCAGCTTCAGTAATTGGGAACCCATAGTAGATGTTTCCTCTATCTGTATGGGTGCCTGGGTGGAGCCCCCACCAAGCTGTGACAGACAGGCAGAATTAGGGGAATAACCTTTGGTTGACTCAAGCTACTCAGATCTAGGGGTTGTTTGTTACTGCAGCATAACCTAACCATCCTTCTTACATATGGGGAAACTAACACACAGAAATTATTAAAAAGTTTAAAGAGTTGGTAAAAAAGCAAAGCCAAAATTCTAACTTCTGTCATCTGACTACAAAGCCCTTGTATTTCTGGTACCTCCTTCTCAGAAAGAAAGAGAACAATGGACTAATCGTTGAAATTAAATACTGCATAGAGACCAAACAGAAAGATAATGATGGTGGTGGGAGTGGACCATTAAAAGTCATTTTTACAAACAAACTATAATTTCAGTAGAGTAATGAGGGCAAGAATACCAAATCTAAATAAATTATAAAATAGTGGGAATTATATGAAAAGAGGTCAGAAAAGTTTTCCCATAGAGAAAAGAAAGGTGTGAGGTGTCACTAACAGGTTGGTATGTGTGTGTGTGTGTGTGTGTGTGTGTGTGTGTGTGTGTTGTTTTTCTTTGATCATTTTAAGGATAGAAAACTTCTGTTTAAAAAAGAAAAGAGGGGATGTGGAGGAAAATATTAAATTTATGAGAAAGAATTCCTACTCAGTAGAACAAAGGAGTAGAGATTTTGAGAAAGCACAGAATTCAGAGTTCAGTTAGGAGTTTAAAGGGTCTTATGGCCCATAAGCCATCATGTGGTCTCTCCGAATTTGTCATTAAAGTTTCTATAAAGACAAAGAGTTTTTTTAAAAAAACCCACAAAAACATAACTCTCAATCACTGCTAAGAAACTATCACTGCCTTTCAACTTATATAGATTGAGGATCACGTCAAGCTATACTCAGTGGCCATTCATGCTAGACCTACCTGAGGGAAGGTAATAAGGGCACCCTGGGCCTCTCCTGCCTTTGGGAAATGTGTGAGGTCTGTGCCAATCAGAATGAATGGAAGCCACGATCCCTCTGCGCTCCTTTTGTTATTGCCATTTGCACTTCTCTCACTATATCCTGTTAGAAAGCACAACTTTTGGAAAACCATTAAGGAAGGAAATAGGGAGTGGTTGCCAGCATCCTGCATCTTAACTATAAAGAGCTCTAGGTGCTTCCTGTTAACCTTGCTTAATGGTGACAGCAGCTTCTCCTACACTTTATTGATCCCAAATGTAGAGATCTACTGATGAGACAGGGGAAGATGCCATTTGATCTAGCAGAGCCACAGAAGATAAAAACTATCTAGACCATGGAACTGATGTAGCCTTGGTCGCCTTCTCAACTGTAGGCTTGAGAAGGAGATTGGACTGGCATTCAGACACACAAGGAAGATGCACACCTGTCTGTTTACAAATGGTGATTCTAGAGAGAGGACCTCTTGTTAGAAAACAGAATGAGAGAAAAAACAGCAACAGCAAAAAAAAAAAACTTGACACAGTACATGAGGGACAAAAATGTCACCAAATAGGGAAAGTATATCACTCTTATCTTGGAAACACTCAGGAACAATATGAAAAGTACTTATTACAGGGAGCAGAACAAACTGTTGGATGAATTTTTTTGGTAGTCACAATTGAATTCATGAATTAAAAAATGAAAGTGAAAATTGATTAAAAATAAAAAAAACAGAGAGAAAGCAATAGGCAA
>NW_012141635.1:7363306-7365809 GCF_000956105.1 Propithecus coquereli
TTGAAACTCGGACTTGTGGGGGGTGGGGGCAAGGGCAACATACGTAACCTAAACATCTGTACCCCTATAATATGCTGAAATTAAAAATATATATATATAAACTAAATACAAATAGGCAAATAGAGATATTTAGTTTAATCACAGAAATCAGTTTAGAATAATTTAATATACAAATATTGTTGTCAGGATTCATCCCCAGAACTGGTGATGTGTTTGCCACAGTATCAATATATTGAATTTCTAGAGTCTTTCTGGCCACTCTAGGTTTGAGCCCAAGTTCCTCACCGGCTGCCAACTAGACCATGTGTATGTTCTTCTCCTTAAAGTCCCTGAATGCTCTTCTTGTCAAATGCCCTGATTTTGGTCACTTTAGTCATATCTACAGACAATTATTTGTTCTCTTGTTTTTGACTTTAATTTTATTTCTGTAGCCTAAAGACGTCTTCATTATTTTGTTACTATCCTTCAACTTTCTCTTGCTATAAAATTAGCATCCTCCATACTCACTTCTATAGAAGAAAGGATCATACAAAGAATGTCTGTATAATTTAGTAGGAGACCCTTTACTAGTTATAAATTATTAAGGAAAGAGTGAGTAGACATATGAAATATATTGTATAAGACTGCCACAGGCTTCATTTCACTACTGTGGTTGAGCACTAGTCATTTATACTGAATGCTCTCTCAACTAGATATGGCATTGGTGTTTTTATTGGTGATATATCAAAGAAGATGAATATCAAACCTTTCCAACTTTATTCGCCTTTCTCCCAAACAGATGATGAAAGGCTATGTTAAGAATCACATCTGCTTCAGAAAACAAGAGTAACACTAAACTTTGGACTGAATGAAATACACCTATCTCAATACCTGACCCTCAAACTGCAGACAGTTCCATAAAATCTTTAGGACTTATAATGAAATACCAGGTATTCCAATAAATGGCTGTGGCTCCCCATTTTAGCCTTCATATACCTGAATATAACAGTTTCATATTCTAGGGACTCTTCAGTTTCCCAAATACTCTCTTTCATGTCTAGGTTGCTAATTGTGTAAACTCCTTGAGAATGGGCACTTCATATTTTACATTTTTGTATTCCCACAACACCTACCTAAGGGTCAATACAACACTTGTTCAATAGAGAGTAAATGATGAATGAATGAGTGGATGGATGGATGGATGGATGGAAAAAACAGTTATTAATTCAGATTAATGCACATCTTTATTTCTATATCAAAAGTGAACTTCTTTCTGGAAGTGAATTGAAGTTGAAACTATGATGCAAAGTTCTTCTAACTTAAGCATGCCTATAGCAGGTGCATATTCCTTCTCTTTGTAACTGTGCTTGGTTCCCTGGAGAAATACCACTTAAAAAACACATCCGTCTGAGGTGTATGAATAGACCTGGCACCACTTCTCTGAGCCAAGTACAGTAGGTAGGCCCTCACTATTCTGGTTGCTGTCATCACCCTCAAGACAATTGCTATTCTATTTTAACCTCAGTCCTTTCAAATGCTTTGGAATTTGAGATAACTACAGAGTTACTCAATGTATTGAAAACTACACAAATTTTACTTTCCCTTTTGTTCTTACTCCTTGGCTAACTGAGAACATTCTATCCAGCCTGTCTCCCTGTTTTCCCCATGAGATTTGAGATGGCTTGTCAAAAAAAAACAACAGCGAAGAGAATAGTTAATGATCCTTTGATGCTTGCCGGCTCTGAAAAGGTACATGCCTGTGGGCTTTCAAGTGTTCCATAATTACTTGACAGAACCAACGGCTTGCTCATCTTGCCAAGTTTCCATATTTCCTCAAGATTACTGTATGGTGTAAATATCTGCTGAGTCCCCACTGTGCTATATAGCTCAGTCAATTCAGGTAAATCTTCTTCATTAAAATACTCACAGTTTTATCCCACATACATTATGTTTCAAAAGTATGTAATGATGGTGGTATTTAAAGTGCTTTCTCTGAAAGGTCTGAAATAACCACAGATGTCCTGTGGGATCTGTTTTCCTTTCTTCCACTTCAACACACAGAAGAATTTAGAAAACCTCTCCCTTGGTCTGAAGCTTTTCTTTCAAATAAACTCAGAACTCCTTCACTCCATCTTGCTATGGGCTGAGCCATTGAAGAAGAAATAAGTTATTCTGTGTTCTACAAAATTTGGCTATTACTCTTTGAAAGACAAGTAATACAAAAATAGGAGATCAATGGAGCTAAGCATGAACCGGAATAAAATATGCATGTTTGGGCCTTCTTGGTCTCTTGGGAGCCTGTCATATGTCCCCTAGTCCTGACATATGAGCAAAGGCGACCATCGATATAACCAAGACAAAGTGTGCGGATGGGGAAATAGATTGAGAGAATAGCATCGTTTGTTCTTGAGTGATTATTATTTATGTGAGCATCCTTAAAGGTCATTCAGGAGGAAAAAACCACTATGACATTTTATTCTACTTAAAAAAAATAAATTTCTTCATTTATATTTCTCAATTTTTA
>NW_012141635.1:7365859-7367358 GCF_000956105.1 Propithecus coquereli
TTTTTATATATCTATTTATAACCTATATTGGTTCTGTTTCTTTGGAGACCCCCGGTTAATTACCCCAGCCTATTACTTCTTTGTCATTTATTATGAAATTTTAAACTATTTATTCATATGGTATTTGATATGTCTAATCTTAATTCTGAAATTTTTTTGCTTACTGTTTTCATTTTTCTTTTATGTTTTCTTTATAATTTGTCTTTTATTATGTGGACTATGGTTTTGGTTTGTGTTTATAGACTCACATTATCATCTAAGGATGTTGAAATATGCACCTCGTTAATTTTTTAAAACTTCTCTGGGACTGTATCTTTAAGTTCTTCAAAAGTGTCCATTATTTGTTCGAAAAGTCATGTATAAAAAAATTTTTGATACTGCCAGTGTAAATCTTAGGACATATGTAAATTTCCTTATAATATCTCCATGTTTCTTTATTAACATAACCTGGAAAGGTTTAGCATTTTACAAGGACAACTTTTGGTATTCAACCTAATTTTATTTTTAACTGACATTGTTAGGTAGGGATCAAATCTGCAGGGAGTGGGTTTAGAACAGGAGGGTGGCTCCTAGGGGCAGAGAAGCCAGGGACCAATCAGGGGAAGGGACTGCAGGAAAATGCAAAACACCTGATAATCATTTGGTAATGATTATCCACACCTCCTGCAAGCCCTCCCCTGGACCAAGCCAATAAAAGGAAACACCCGGGAGTCCTCAATGTCTTTCTCCACTCGTGGAGACTGACCCATTCCTCTCTCTGGAATGTGTTTTCCCTTTGGATAGCTTTCTTTCTTCTTTACTTTCACTTTTTATAGTTTCTTTTTTGTAATAAACTGTGTGGGATTGCTTTGTATTTGTGATTACTCTGTCATTGGCTCAACTTGGTACCAGTACTCACTCATGACACTGGGAACCGAGGACCAGGGAACATGGAGACAGACCTAACAAAATCAGAATCCAAATCATTTATTCTATGACTCTAAATTTTTATTTTGGATTCTTGTGTCATTTGGCTACAATACATCTTAAAGTAATTTTCCAGGAAATTGCCTGAAAGAATGTCTTACCTTTGCTTTCATACCTAAAGTTGCTGTGTACAGACTTGTTATAGAACAACTTTTCTCCTCCCAGCCCTGTAGCTGTATGGTGCTATTTTCTCTTGATATCTCAAACTGCAGGGAAATATAGAACCAATCTGATTTTGATCCTTTGTAGCAATTTTGTTGAGATGTTTTTATTATAAGATTTTTTCTTTTTCCTCATAAATAAAAAGGTATTATAGTATGCTGAGGCATGAGTCTTCTTTTTGTTCTTGACAACTATAATGCAAGCATTTTTAACATGTGTATTTATGTCTCTTTTACTCAGAAATATTTTTCTTTCATTATATTTGTCATTATTTCTTTTTAAAAAATTTGTTCTGGTTTCAGAAGTTTCAAACATTCTTTAAAAATGTAAACTAAATGTTTATAGCAGCACAATTCACAATTGCCAAGATG
>NW_012141635.1:7367408-7370008 GCF_000956105.1 Propithecus coquereli
TTTAATGTAAAAAATAAAAATTCATGCAGGAAAAACCAAAGAGTTATTCTTATTCAATGAAAAGACCCAGAAAAATAAAAAAGACAGTATAGAGAGCAAAAATATCAAAAGCAAAGTTGATAAAATAAATGATAATTTTTTTAAAAAATGGCAAAGCAGATAGTCATAGGACTAATATTTAAAATATGCAAAGGTATATCTTGTATTGACAGGAAAGCAAACTAATGGAATATTAAACGTTATTCACAAGAAAGAACTCTTGGTGGCCAAAAACATGGAAAGAAGGTCTTAGTCATTATCAGGGAAATGGAAACTAAAATAATTAGATATCTTTGTATACCCAACAGAATGGTAAAACTTAAAAGACTAAGAGCCTATGTTTTAGGTGAGAATATGAGAAAATATAGTACAGTGGGAATATGAGGTGTTGGCATTTTCTAGAAATCAATCTAGCAACATTTCGTAAAATTAATAATTGGTATAACTTTTGAGCCAGCAGTCTCTTTCTCGGTAATGAATCTCCTAGAAAGAAAATCCCAAGCGGAAATAAAACTATTCAAAGGAGAATGGTTGAATAATTCTGATGTATCTATAGGGAATAACATGCAACTATTAAAAAGAATGAATTTGAGCTATAGCAATTTGTCTTTCAGAAATTTCCGAGAGGTATTTTCAAGTGAGAAAAGCAAGATACAGAAAAGTGTATATAATATGTCATTTTTAAAAAAATGACCAGTAACAATGAAAATTCTCTGTGTCTGAGAAAATATGAAAGGATGTATTCTAGGCTGTTAAATTTGTCCTGGGTGGGAGTGGGTGGAGGAAGGGGTTGACAGATTAAATATACTGAACCTCTTTCACGGCCAGTGAGTATAACTCAAAACTACCCGGTCAGTGATCCCATTCAATCACAATTTTTAAACTATGGAAATGCAGGCAATACATCTGCATAAATTTAAAACATGCTACTCAAAATTAGTCACATAGTGTCATTTATAAAATTGAATATTTCATCCTCATGAGAAAAAATTTCTTAAAAAGGTGTAAGAATTTACTTTCAAAAGTCCTAGCACATCCTCTATTGGTCTGGAAAATTAAGTGGGCAGGGAGTTTTTTGTTCTAGAGATTAGAAGTCCTACAATCCTTTATTGTTTATTCTTTTTTTTCCCTCTCTGATTTCTTGTCGTTAAGCCTCCCCAAAGATGAAATTAATGGTCAACTTCACATGTCCATCTGACCCAGTTGGTTCATTTAGAATCAAAATTCACTGATTCAGCAACATTGCTACTCCTATAGCTCTAGAATGATGGCAATAATTCCAATTAAAAATGTACTTGTTTCTGTATGTATTATCTAACCCATAAACCCTTTTAAAAAGAGATAATTAATGCTGCTTCTTATTGTCTCTGGGCTTTCAGTATTTCGTGTTGATAATAGCTTTGCTTTTAATCATTTGTTCCTATTAAAAAGCAGAAATAGGCAAGAAGAAGAAAAAACATGTCATTTGTGTCTCTGTACAGAAATTGCTTGGAAAGCTGTCAGAGTTTCTTCATGCTGCCTAAATTAGGGGAGGTAGCTTTTGCAGGAATGAATGTGAGGCAAAAGATGAGGCTGGGAAATTCACTGTGGATAATTTTTTTTTTTTTTCTTACACTGAGGTGCCCAATGCATTGTGAGTATGTATTTTTATGTGGGTACGTCAATACTTATGCATTTATAAAGATTTGAAAATCTATATGTCTCAAATATAAAACTCCCCAGAATGAAATGAACTGATATTTTTTAGTAGCTCTCAGAAGTTCTAGGCTCCTTTTCACTCAATAGAATGCACCTGGATTATCTTGATTTACAGGAGAGTCAAAAAATAAGTATTATCCCAAGGATTCATACAAAGAAAACAGGACTCTCATGATTCAGACCTATCTGTACTTAAGAATTAGGTTGCCTTAAATGGTGAAAGATTCTTGGCTACTCCCTTAAAAGTAATTATTTTTAGCAAGACTGAAACCAACCCACTAACCAATCAATTAGTATTATTTCTTTTAATATTTGCTAATGAATCTTTCCCTATCTTTACAATGTTAATGTTTTATATTATTTAGTTTTATTTTTATCTCTTGTAAGGAACCGTAAACGCTAGTTAAGTGTTTATTATTTTATCCTATATGGTGGTTAGTTTTATGTGTCAACTTGACTGGGCTAAGGAATGCCCAGTTGCTGGAAAACATTATTTCTGAAAATATCTGTAAGGGTGTTTCTGGAAGAGATTAGCATTTGAATTGCAGACTGAGTAAAGAAGATGCACCCTCACCAGTACAGGGGGGCATCATCTAATTGACTGAGGTCCTGAACAGAGCAAAATGGCAGAGGAAGGGTGAATTTGCTCTCTGCTTGAGCTGGGACACCCACCTGCTCCTGCCCTTGGACACTGGTGCTCCTAGTTCTCAAGCCTTCCGACTTGGGCTAGGGCTTACACCATGGGCTCCCCTGGTCCTGAGGCCTTTGGGCTTAGATTGGAACTGCACCACCAGATTTTCTGGGCATCCAGCTTGCATATAGCAGATCAAGGGACTTTTCAGCCCCCACAATCACATGAGTCT
>NW_012141635.1:7381928-7385307 GCF_000956105.1 Propithecus coquereli
TGGACCAGATCAATGAGTAGTATATGAGCCTCTTTTGAGCCATGGGCCCTTTGAGAATCTGAAAAAAAAAAAAAATTATAGAGCACCTCCCTCAACCCTGTGAAAGCCAAATAGACCCACAGTTGTGCTTTTCACATCCAAGGATTGCTGGCTCCTTAGGCACCTAGTCCAGATAATCATGAGGTCATTCCAGACCTCATGTTATTCTATAATACATTTTTTACCATGTTTAACAAGGAAAGTTACCTCTGCATTCTGTTTTCTTCCTTAATCAGTCAATTTTCTTCTGCTCCAAGATGAAAGAGTTTGTACCCCTTAAACAGCTATATTGCAAAGTTTGCTAGCTTCCCCAAACAAGCAAACAAAAACAAAACTGGTTGTGGTGAGTGTGGTTCAATACAGTCCTCTTCTCTCCTAGAAATATGCTTTATAAAGCAAGTGCTCCTAAAATGAGACACTAGATTATGTTAATATTACACACAAAAACAGCACAGCTCACTCGAGGAGGTGCTACTTGCAGGTCAGCTGCTGGAAGTTCAGGTGTACCTAGCAAAGGGGGAGGGTTGGCTGAGGACAGCCTCCAGCCCTTTCAAACCAGAAAACCTCACTACCTGAATACATTAGGCAACTAATGATTCTTGTTGGAAAAACTATGACTAGGATATTGCAATATACACCTCCTTTCTGTCCCTTATTCACTTCCAGACTGTGTTATTGCTTGTAACTAGATTATTGATAGTGATAGAAAATGTTACCTCTGACATCAGCAGCGCCCAAGTTTCTAAATGTCTGAAATTGAATTTTATTTTTTTCTGAACCCTCCTGCCCACTAGTTCTTTATTTTACCTTTTCTAAGGCACTGATGAAATTCTAACTTGTATGTAAATTTTGTATATACACTTTGAAAATGTGCATTTTTTGAGAGCAGAAAGTGGATTTCAAATGACAAATAGTTTCTTCTCTTGTGTCAACTTCTATTTACCAATTGGACGAGAGTGTCTAGAGCACCGAATGAGAAGGATTAGAACTGTCCCAAGGATAGAGTTTTGTAATCAAGTGATGATAACAGTCTGAGCACAGAAGTTATTTTATAGACCCTAAGTTATATGAATATCTTCCCCAGCCTATTTCTCAGAACCCATGGCAGAGCCCCTACATACCCTCTAGCACATGAGAATCACAGAAAGCAGTAGTGGCTGAGTGAATTGCTTATATAAAGAAGCTAAGTCAACAAAATCTCTATTTCTTTGGTTATTTCAGTTTAAGGAAATGTAGAATATTTTGTGTATTATTTTTAAATTGTAAAAATATGTTATCTACCTATTTCAATATACCTAGAAAATATCTAGAATGACACAAAGAAACAGTGATTATGAGCATAATTTCTGTAGGAGGGACCTCCCCACCAAGCGCTTTGGTGAAGTATGAATTCTGAGAAAGTTAATGCTAAAATAAAATATTATCCACAGACTTTAACCTGCTTGGGAAGACAGCTTTTGCTTTTTTATTTTATTTTTTGTCACTTTAGGGCACTAGTGTTTTTATGAAGTAAAATACATACTCCATGTGAGTTTGTTGAATGACTGAATCAATCAATCAGCCAATTATCCAGTTAATCAAAATATCTGAGACAAGTTTTGTAAATTGTCAGTACAGGCCATTTCCACCCGAACTGCTTTCTTGTTTCATGACAACCAGGTGGATCAGGATTTGCCTTTTGGTTCTGTCAAGTATTAGCTGTCGGATTTGGAGTAAATCCCTATATTTTTGAATTTCTGCTTCCTCCTTAGTAACAGGGGATGGGGAGGATCCGCTTCTGCTTAGTTGTTAAGATTCAATGGTATGATATTCACAGACCTCCCAGCGCAGAGCCTCGTGAATGGTAGGTGCCTAGAATGCCTTAAAGATGCCACTTAATTCTTTCAAGACTTTCATTGTTTTTTTTTTTTCTCTCTTTATTGAAATGATGTGATAGGAACTTAATGAAAGCAAATCCTGCAAAAATGTTATTATTCATCTCCTGTTGGGTAATAAAATGTCCCACACTTAGGTTGTACTCCCTTTGAGCACTTACAAAAGTGGATGACAACAATTTAAAACACAGCACAGCTGAACTGATTAATCATTTAGTACCTTACACTGAATCACATGTTTCTTTGGCTTCCCTAAGGTGCTTGCATGTTTTTCTAATGCCCTTCATGTGACATTTAATAATACAATGCTGTTTGCTCTTCAATAGGCAATTTCGCTCAGTTATTACGTTTTGAGAGGGACAAAAATAGTACAGTGAAATATTTAAATGAATGTCATCATATATATATATGATTTTAATTTCTTATAATTTATTGAGGTATTTTTATGAATCAGAAAATAGTATATTTTGGTAAATATTCCATATACATTTGAAATAAAGTGTATACTATATATGATTTTAATTTCTATAAATTTATTGAGGTATTTTTATGAATCAGAAAATAGTATATTTTGGTAAATATTCCATATACATTTGAAATAAAGTGTATTTTGCTGACACCATTTGGAGTGTTCTTGAAATGTCAGGTCAAGTCGGCTGATTGTTTGTTAAGGCTGATAATTATGTTGAAGTTTTCCATATCCTAACATTTTTTCCTACATATTCTATTGATTATTGAGAGAAGAATTTTGAAGTCTCTAAGTATGTAACTTGTGGATTTATCTATTTCTCTTTTCAGTTTGACCAGTTTTGTTTTGTGAGGCAACCCTCTTGTTAAGTACAAACACATTTAGTGTTGTCGTGTTTTCTGTTATTTGACCATGGCTTTGGCATTTAATATCCCTCTTTATTCTCTTTAATATTTCTTGTTTGAATTGTAGTTTGTAGTATATTATTATCACCACTTCAGCTTTCTTTTTATTAATCCTTACATAATGTATCTTTCCTCATACATTTACTTTTAACATGTCTACATCTTCATTTTCGGAGTCACTTTCTTTTAGATATCCTATAATTAGGTTATTGCATTTTATACAAACTGACAAGCTCTGCCTTTTAATAGTGTGGTTAGATTATTTGCATTTAGTGCAATTATTTATATGGTTAAATTTAAATCTACCATTTTGAAATTGTTTTCTGCTGTTTCTAGCTGTCCTTTGTTTTTTCTGTTCTTCTTTTTCTGCATTTTAACTGAGTATGTTTTATTATTCCAGTTTATATCTATCCTTGGCTCATTATTTATATTTCCTTTAAGAAAATGGTTGCTATAGGGTTTATAACACATATAATCTACAGTCTATAATCTTTATACATGTCTAGTGGAAAAAACCCTTAAAATTCCAAATTTATTGCTACCATCTTTTGAATCAATGCTGTCATATTTTCATATTTTTTTCTTATTTTATC
>NW_012141635.1:7385357-7437309 GCF_000956105.1 Propithecus coquereli
ATTTTAGTCAGTATTTATAAAAATATTTCTTTTGACTTTTTAAAAATCACATACATTATATTTTCCAGAATGACAGCCAATTTCTGTCTTTACAATGTTATACTTTTTTTTCTAAGTTTCTTAAGTGTTTAAGAAAACATTGATAAAAGTGGCAATATCTTTTTGTCTAATCATACCCATATTGGTCCAAATATTGAATGTCTTCTTAAGTTGTTTTTAAAACCTAATAGACTGTAGTCTAGACAGACATTTCAGTGATTAAGTAAACTATTTGGTCAATTCAGCTAAATAAATTAGGTATGACTAACCCATTTTGATATCCCCTAACTTAGCTTACTGCTTTGTCCAAACACAATAGACACTAATAAATATTTATTGATATAGGTTGTTCGATCTCTAAAGTGACATGCACTTAGGTTGAAACTAGAGCAAGTAATTTTGATAATGCATGTGAAATGCCTAATAACCCCTATTAAGTCTTTTACCAATTCATGTGCACCTTCCTCTGATTAGTGAGTTTAATTTGTTCCTGTTATGTTTTTGAGCTTGGATTTAAATGTGGACTGGTAAATTGCTTCCCCAATATCCATTACCTATTTTTCTTTAATAATTGTACATTGAGTTTTTAGTCACTCCCATTGTCTTTGTTTTAAGCATACCTCACTTGTTAAATGGTATTGCATATTATTTATAAATGACATTAGAAAAAAACAAATGAAAAACACCATGTCTGTCAATGAGAGAATGCTTCTTACCAGCTGGTGTGATTAATTAATAGGTGAGTTCACTCTGAAAGGAAAATCATTAATGTTTTCACTCCCGTGAGAAAATAACTCTGTAAGAGTTAGATTTGATCAAATAATGATCGGATGAACTATAGGAGGATTCCGATTAACTGTCAAATTATTGCTTCTGGGAGTTATGATTTAGTACTTTTTAATTTTTAAATGGAAAAGCATGATATCTAGGTGATCAATAAATCTAAGGAAAGAAATCTAATGATCTCTCACATACTTGGGGCCAGCCAGACCCAGCAGTGTCAGCTGAGTGGGGTGCCCCAAGTCTATACCAGAATCCACATGGGCGTCAGTCCTGGTTTTTAGGACATTCCCTGGGCACTCTCCAATCTTCTGCCCCACACATTGGGTTGATCAAATGCCCTTGGGAGCTCCAAGACTCACATCTATGGGGTTATTGTTGTGGCGGGCCCAGATTCCAGGAAGCAGGTTTGACAAGCAGATTATTCTGAGTCTCTGACCACATGAGAATGGACCCCAAGGTCACATGAGAATGGACCACCAGAGTGGTGCTGGCATGCCAATTTAGGAGGAACCATAATTATGTCAGATTCAGGCCAAGTCAGGGCTCTGGGCTATGGATTATCCACTAAACTTGAGCCATGTGTGTGGACCCATGTCTGATTCTGGCCCATCTATATTCTGACCTTGATATTTCCTCAGTCTACAGTCCTGAGTGTGGGGCTTCAGCGATTGGCATCCTTTACCTGGTGTGCACCCAACAGCTGGCACCCAGGGCAGCCCCACCCCCTTTACAGGCTCCACGCCACACCTCAGGCAATCCTGGGGGTGGCTTCACTTGTCTTCTCCCAGGGCTTTTGAGTACTTTTAAATCACTACCCTCTCTTGTCTCTGACCCACAGGGAGGTCGTGTTTCTCTACAGACTCTCCTAAGCTGTGCTGGGGTAGGGAGGAGCATTGTTTTGCACAATGGGATTTCTCTTCTCACTCTGCCCATGGTCCCTGGCCTGGGGTCCCTACTGGTGGTGGCACATGGATGGCAGTTCACATTCAAGGAAAGCAGTGATTATAACCTAAAAGAATAGTTGGAAGATACATAAAACATGTATTGTTCTATGATCACCCTATAAAATTCTGAACGATAAATTTTAGATGATCAGAAAAACAAACTATTGTTCACATTTTCCTGCATACACTGGGTAAGACTTGCCTTTGTGGTGATCTTTGATAAAACACAGTAGCAACTCTTGTTTAACAGAGTCATGCGCAGGAAGCCAACATTCACAGGTGGCATAAGGGATGATGCTGAGTCATGAGTAACAATGTGACTGACGTTAAATAAGTGGTATTAGGGAACTACGAAAACAAGAGGGTGTGTATCGCTTCAGTACAAATAAGTTCCAGAAAACCATGGCATTGTGAGGAATAACAGCATTACTACATTTTTCTCATGGTGGGAGATGTGAAATTAGTTGGGGGGGGCGTGCATTTGACAATGAAATGTACAAAGAGATAGTGCCTGGACACTTCACATGCATTGAATGCATAATAAGCAAATATATATGTATTTTTTCTACCCATTATTTTATATCTTCACCAAAATATTCCTATACTTCGTGGATTTCTACAATGCTTGCATTTTATAATACATTTCAAAAATTAAACAGTTTATACAGGCAGGGACCTGGCAGAAAAAATTTGCTCTAAGCCTCACATACCCTAGTGGTAGCCCTGAGGGCCTAACTTTGGAAAATATTTTGAACTACATTCTTATGCAATGCAAAAACTGCTAGCCAGTGTTTGTCCAGTCTCATCAATGTCAAGTACTATACACTGGTGAGAAACTCACATTTCCATAAATCAAAAAGTCATATTTTGGGTTAGTTCTGTTGTAGGAATATTGTTCCCAACATGGAATCAAAATCTATCTATTCCTACAACAGTGGACTTCAATTCTCACTATGCATCAGAACCACCTGGGGTGCTTTTAAAAAATTAAATGATGAGTCTCATGCCTCAGTGATTTTGTTTTTTGTAGGGAAAAAGAAATATCTTTTGCTCACCCCTGGCTAAATTCATGGCTGAGGTCTCTGTAATAAAAGACAGATTAACAAGAGGAAAGCATACAAATTTATTTAATATAAGTTTTACATGACACAGAAGCCTTCAGAAATGAAGACTCAAAGAAAGGGGAAACCTGTATGTTTTTATGCTAGATTTCCTAAAGAAGTAGATAGCTGTGGAGAAGGAGGTTTGGGCAAAGGAGGTATAATACAACGGTAATAAACTGGGTAAACTTGTGTCTTCAGAGATAAGAACATTCCTTTGCGCCAGGTATAGGGTGGGCACCTTTCACATGACAATCTTATGGCCTTCTTCAAAGCAGGATCAGACAATTCTTTTACGGCCTGCTTCAGGAAGGAAGAGAGAGAGAAATTCAAAAATACCTTCCTGCTTCTGCTGTTTTCTCAAATGCCAATGTGCCATATTTGGGGGTAGTGCATTCCAAACCCCTTCAGTTTCATTTGATCTGGGTGGGACCAAGACACTGCTATGTTTAGAAAGTTCTGTTGCTGATCCTAACATTCAGCCAAAGTTCCAGTGGTTCGCACCTCTGGCTACACAATAAGATCATCTGATGAGCTTTAAAAATAGAACATCACTCAGGCCCAGCCTAAGACTAGCGAAATCGAAACTTCAATTTTAGAATTTCAAGAAATGGGGCTCAAAGTTTGGTGATTTGCAATTTTCTAAAATATCAGATAATTCTAATCTTCTGATGAGTGTTGAAAACTCCTATTCTAGAGCAATCTCAGCTGATGCTTTTATCTCTATATGGCAAAAAAGCATAATCTCATTTATTCAAAGCGAGTATTCCTTTGAAACTGTTACAGGTGCAAACTTACTCATAAATCTTATTAAATGCCAAAATGTTACATTTGACCTATAACATGCTATGTATGGTTCTTGTGATGTTTAACCACAAAATTCACTGGATTTTAATTAATTTGGTTCATTATTTGCATGGACCTGTCCACATTCTTTCAAAAGGCACAGTAATCCCAGTTTTATATATATTATTATTTATCTATAAATGGACCCCATAAGCCTCTAAGGATATTTTCAGAATTGCACAAGAAGGAGATTTAGGATTATACCAGGCAAGTTTCTGCAGGCATTTCTTACCAAATCCTTCCAGCACCAGAACTGCAAGACTATGCCTGAGCAGATGGGAAGCAAACCAGGCTAACCGATAAATAAAAAATAAAGAATAAAAAGAGAGAGAGAGAGTTGGCAGGCTTAAGAGGAGCACAACCAAATCTCAGTCTTGTGTTTATCCAATCGATAAATGCCATAGCTCTTGAATAACTGTTGTTTAAATTCATTTCTCTGTGGCAGAACAAAAGTAGTGTAATGAAAGCAATGCTGTTAGAGAACTCATTAGAGTCAGTAAGGAGAAAGCAGGCTCTAAGATAATCACTCTTAGGGAGACAACATCCAAACCATCTTTTGGTTCACAATAATATCAGTAGGCAGTGAGGTAGTTAGGCAAAGCCATTTGCTTTGTCTGTAGAAAGATTACAGAAAGAAGAGCAGTCAATAGACTCATAGCAGAAAATCACCCTGGTTTGTGCAACCCTTTCGTTGAATCTTTTGTTGCTAATTCGTTTTTGGTAATATGAATCTCCTCAGTGCCTTTCAGTGTTAGCATTCTAGGAGTAGTTAGCCAAGCAGAAAGGCCACAGATCCCGTCTATTGTCTGCTGGCAAAGGCTCCATTGAACCCTAATGGACATAGGAATCCAGCAGAACAAAGAATCCTTAGTGCCTTGTTCAAATGAATCCTACATCAGAGAAGGCCAAGGGAATCCTTTTGATTATCTGAGAAGGTAGTGATTAGAAAGTGAATCTATTATGCACCAAAAAAGAAAAAAAAAAAAAAAGAGAAGGGAAGGAAGAATGAAAGAATGCAAGAACCAAAGAAAGAAAAACATGAAACTTCTCTACCTGCATTGTTTCCTTAAGAATCTGTTGGCAATGACATGAAAGAAAACTGAGAATTTCTATGTACAGTGGTCTGTGGTCCCCCTAGTCTATTCTAATACAGAAATTTGCTATCTACTGTCTCTGACACAGAGGTTGATTGCATTAGTCTTTTGACCTTTTTTAGGTAGATCTTACTCGTGACAAGTGAGAGAAGGAAAGGAATATGCAGCTTTGATGTACAAGTGATTAGTAGTTTAATGCATATAACTTCTAGAAATCAAATCTTTTCTTCAAAATCTTCAGCGTTCATTTTTTAGTTTGAATTTATAATCTCTGCTTTGGCTTTGCCTTATTTCCTCCTCTAACCCTAAAAATACTCTCTATTGATGGGGATCCTTCCATAATATTAATATCTGTGCTTTCACTCTTGGGGTCACACTGCAGACCAAGAACTGGGGGCTGTGACAGTTAGAAAATGATAGAGTAAAAGACATTGAGTCACTGAAATTAAGAAAATCAAATTTAAAGTTATCTTAACCTGGTAAAGGTGTAACTGGCTCTCCCATGTACAAATTTCGTAATTTGGACCCCTATATAATCCTCTCCTGTAACTAACTACTTGACCTTTTGAGCTATTTCCCAGAAATGGTGGATTATCTGCAAGACAAAAGAGTTGAGATTCTAAAGGCCCCTGCCTAAGATTCCTGACGCCAAGAATGAACATCCCCAAGACCTGCCCCAAAGCACGTGGCTCCTCCTTCAAAAGCCCATGATCTCCCTTAGTTGGAGAGATGGATTTGAGGCAGCTTCTCCCATTCTCCCGGCAAGAAATCTGTCTTATTAAATATTCCTCTCTTCCTTGGCAATCCTCATTGTCTCAATAATTGGATCTTTGTGTGATGAGCAACTGACCTACACCAAAACCTCCTTGTGGTTTTGACAGCAAAGGGGAAGTTGACCATTGCCAGGAAGTATTTGGGTATTTGCTCAATCTGCTGTATCTAAAAAACCTGAAATCATTGTCCACACCATTTATTGAGTACTTACCGTATGCCAATAAAGAGTTAAGCTCAGGCCGGGCGCAGTGGCTCACGCCTGTAATCCTAGCACTCTGGGAGGCCGAGGCGGGCGGATTGTTTGAGCTCAGGAGTTCGAAACCAGCCTGAGCAAGAGAGAGACCCCGTCTCTACTAAAATTAGAAAGAAATTAATCAGACAACTAAAAACATATAGAAAAAAAAATTAGCCGGGCATGGTGGCGCATGCCTGTAGTCCCAGCTACTCGGGAGGCTGAGGCAGGAGGATCGCTTGAGCCCAGGAGTTTGAGGTTGCTGTGAGCTAGGCTGATGCCACGGCACTGTAGCCCGGGCAAAAAGAGTGAGACTCTGTCTCAAAAAAAAAAAAAAAAAAAAGAGTTAAGCTCATTTAATATACTCAAAACTGTCCCGAAGGATACATACAGCTATTTATATTATTTTACAAGTGACAAAATTGAAGCTAAGAGAGCTTAAGTGACTTGCTAAAAGTCAGGTAGCAAATAAGTAGAACATTGACTAGCACCCAGGCTGGCAGGCTTTAAGGTCCTATAGAACCTTCCCGACATTCCCTCCAATGCCATCTTTGGATTTATCTTTTCCACTTCCCCATCCTACAGAAATTGTCTTCCAACCCTGTTCCTTCTAAAACTTCCTCTGAAAAAAAGGCCTGCCTTATTGCTACCAGATTATGAAATCAAGGACTTTGGTCAGAAAATAACATTTTATTCAGCTGGAACATCTTGTACTAACTCACTGGTCCCATTTATTTTATTTTATTTCTTTTATCATATTTATGTTTTTCCCAACAGACCCAGGTCTATTAATTGCCAGTCCAATTTAAAATAACTCCCTATAAAGACTTATAGAAAGAAAAGTACAACAAGGCAGATATGCTTATTGCAAAACTATCAGTGCAGCACATCTGTGCAGCTCTGGGATAAGTGTAAATCTTATGTTACTTTCTTCAGGAAGAGCATACGACAAACCTAGACCTTTGCTCAGATGTAAGCAAGCAACAGGTTTCACGTTGCTCTATCTGTGGCTCCGGTATTCTACTTGGTTCTCCTTTGATCCTTCTATCACTACTAAGGTTGTCAGATTTAGCAGAAAAAAATAACAGGATGCACAGTTGAATATGAATTTCATATAAACAAGAAATAATTATTTAGTATAAGTAAATTTGAGTTTCAAACAACATATAACGTTTAGTATAAATAATTTTTAACATATGTACGGTCCAGGCAATATTTGGGACATTCTTCCCTTAAAGAGTTATTTCTACTAAAAATTTATATATTGTTAATCTGAAATTCAAATTTAACTGGACATCTTTTGCTTTTTCCGGCAACTATAAGACTCACTATGATGTGTCTACATGTGACATATAAAAACTGAAATGAAATTTTTTTTAATTTTTAAAAATTAATACACTTGGTAACATGACTGCATGTTTATTTACAATCTATTCTAAGTACCATTATGAGAAAACTAAAGGGCATGCCAATTGGTGCCGCATTTTCTTTTTAATTTTATTATGATTTCATTGTAATTTTATTGCCATCTCATTATTATTGCACTGTGTCAATCTTGGTGGAATATCTTCCAGATACACAATCGTTCATTCACTCTCTCAACAAATACTTATTGAGTACTGTGTGCAAGGCATTTGACTTGGGCTATAGGGATTCAAAATGAGTATAAGTTGGACATTACCTTCCAGAAATCTACTGTTCCACAGGAAAAATAAGATGCAAAACTAAAAGTGTAATATAAGACAGCATTTTAAAAAAACCCCATTAAATTGATATAAATACCTGAGAATTCAGAAGAGGAAGACATCACTTTTGTCTGAAGTTAGGATTAGGGTGTGACAAGGATCAATGAACCTCCTACCAGGCCACATCGAAAAAGAAAAAAGTTATGGTCAGAAATCAGTCCTTAAAATTCAGTCACCTTAGTACTTACTTTTGCTACCCAGTATTTCACAAGAATGGCACATTGGCACATTAATGTTTCTAATGTAATAATTATTTTTTAAAAAAATAAAGAATGACTAATGTCCTCAGTGACCATTTGGTGGGCCTTCATTCTTTTGCTTGGGTGGTTTTATTTTTAATGTCGTGAGTAGTTAGCCTTAAGTACACATTAGTAAGTTTCATCACGTTTCATCATTTTGCCAGCATCGGTAAATATCATTTTCATATTTAGACACTAATTCTGCATTACTTTTTCAGTGCCTTGCCTAAAAAGCTTATTTGTTTTCTCAGGCCTATTTTTTTTTTTTTACCAATATAATGTAAAAAAATATATATATTATATGACTCCTGTCTTCCTATTAGGAATAATAATGAATGCAGTGCCCGCAAGAAGCTGCAGCCCCCTTAGGGATTCTAAAATAGCAAGAGCTGTTCCATATTGCTCCATGCAGCTGCTACACATTCCTCAGATTGGTGGTAGTTACGAGGAGTTGGCCAGACATTTCAACGTGCAAACTTCCTGACTTGCAAAGCTGCTGTTGTTTGCACTTTAGCTATGGGTTTTGAAGTTCTGCCTCTTCTCGCTTATTGGGTTTACACCGTGTGAACCAGGGCTGCAAAGGGAAATTGCTGCTGTTCTCATTATTGTGTGTCTGGGTTTGGGCTCCAGCTGAAGTACTTGGTTTGTTGACTTCAGCACCGGAATTCATTTCTTTCTGCTCTCTCCAATTATTGCTACTTCCTTTTGTTTGTACAGCTCCAAGGGACTCAAAGATATGCCCGTGTGCAATTAATTCTCTCAACATCCTTCCCTAATACAGAAGATTATTCCATGAATGTCAAGAATAGCCAAGCAACCTTCATCAATCTTTGTGTGTTTATCTTTCATTTTAGCCAATCCCATCAATGTTTTAATACAAAACCAATCACTGAACACTAAGGGTAGAGCTAATAGGTAGGCAGACTAGTCATTTACTTCAAAACATCATTTCCCTTCCAAAGTTATCTCAGGGATCAGTGGATACTCACCTAGAAGTCTCTGGGAGAGACTTCAGTTATTCTACTTTCTTCCATGTGACGTTTTTCTTTATTATTCATCAAAAATGAGTCATAGTCACTTACACTAGTCTATGAATTCAGTTTTGGCAAACTTTTTTTCTTTTTTGCTTCAGTGTTATTACAGGTTAAATTGTAAGTGTTGTGCATGAAGGGATTGTCAGTATTTGTCTTCCAATTAACTGATAAATCTCCTTGGAATTTCACTGTGACATGTGAGAGGCCTTACAGGGAAAGCCATCTTTGGATGTCGAGTTTAATACGATTGCTCAGTGACAGTTGGGATTACCTTGTATTCCAGGACAATTCCAACCGAGAAATAGTTGCCACATTTAATTGACAATTTAGTGTTATAATTATGTATTAAATATATTTACTCCAGTCAAGCATTAAAGGAGGTAAATACTAGCTTTTTCCCTCAGAAGAATTAAGGGAAAGTGCGCTAGATATTTCAGTACCTCTTTACAGATAGGTTGTCTGTAACATAACTCTGATTGCCTTTTGGGAACGACATCTTGTGTTTCACGTGTGTGATCAGTGTCAGAGCACTGTGGATTGCCACTTGGGATCCATCAAAGCAGGGCTAGCTCCAGGCCCTTTCTCTGCTTAAGACACAGAGCCTGATCTTGATCCTAACAACATCTGTTTAGGATTACCTAGTATGTTTAAATGCCCCTCTTTTGGCCTTCAATCTTTTGCATAATCCTGTACAATTCTTATCTCCTAAGGGTGTCACTCTTGCTTAGAATGAGATAGAGTGTCTGTCTGCCTGACTAGAGATTTATGCCTGAGAATTGTGAATTCTTCCTTTTAAAAGTTTGGGTTCTTTTTTTTTTTTTTTCTTTTTTCCCAGCATTTATACTGAGTGTTAGAGAAAAATACAGGAAGAAGGAAAAGGAATGACACATGAATACTTTCTATTGTCTTTCTCTCATCTCTTCTTTCTATTTTTAAAATTATATTTTTTTTCTCCTGGGAAAAGAGAAAATACCTTCTTTGCTTGGCTGAATGTGGCTGTGCAGAGATCAGGCTAGAGTAAGAAATGATAGTTTTTGTAGAGTGGGTAAAAGTCCCCACAGCATACCAATTTTTCTCTGTACCAAGATAAAAATAAAGTGTCTTCATCTTTGTGAGTGACGGAATAGGGTTGAGGTTCTTGCTCAGGGACTCTCATCTCAAAAAATTCCACGTATCAGGACAGAAGTAGAGTCCCATGATCTGCTGCTGCCACGACTGACACAGCAAATAAAAGGAGATGATGACATAAGGACTGTGGAAAATTAAAAACCATTCTAATGTAATTATCACTATGATTATTACCAAAGAAAAACCCACATTAAGAAAAGATAATGAGATATTTAGTGCCCTGAAACAATACCCAAGGACAAGTCCAAACATTTAAAGAAGCAGATAAATACAGAGACTGAGAGACTGGGAGAAGACCCTCCAAATGCATCTTCTCTCCTTCCCTCTGCTGACTGCATATCCCCACACCCACACATTCACACCTGCCGTTAATGCTTATGATCACCCTAGGATTTGCTTTGTTGAAGCTAATCCAAATGTAAATACTGTTGAGGGGGCAACGCCTTGCATAAACTACCGTTTATCGACTCAAATTATTTTACAATATTTGGTAAGAAGAACTCAGAGTAGATTGAGAAGAGGTACACTGGCAGTCTAAATTGAGCTAGGTACTCAGGAGGAAGGGTTATGAGACACTTGCAACCTAAGGCATTGGGCAGCTATTCAGAAGCTACTGGGGGGCATCTGGAGCCATAGGTGAATTCTGAGCTCAGAGTGAAGATTCTGTTATCCAGAATCGTCCTTCAGCTAACAACTGGGCCTGATTTCTATATTGTGGATGTTAAGGTCATTCAATGGTTTTAATCCTGGCCAGCTAATTGTCTAAAGAAAATGTGTGTTGCTAAGACAGAAGGTGGGACTGAAGAAGGTGGGATTAATGAGTGGAAAAGGTGAACAGAGGCAGGACGGAAAGGAAAAGGCCAAGGGAGGTAAATGAGTTGCGAGGAACATTGAAATAAGTTTCCCTCTATTTATAGATAATCCTGGCACTGGTAATCTCTGACTATCTCTGGATAAGAATCGACAGGCTGGGGGCAAAACATGTTACCATTTCCTCTCACATTTATGAGACCTCTTAAATGAGTCTGCTGAGACATAAATCCTTATTTCTGTAAAAAGGTATTGTTAAGAAAATATTACTATATATCATCTGGCGATCTAACTGTTAGAACTGGGAATTAATCAGTGTGAAACAATCACCTCTGAAAGTCTTCTTTGCTGACTAAATAAATGTAAGATAAAATTAGTACAAATGGGTAACAAGAAATGATTTCCATATTTTACTGACAAGTAATATTAGGAATCATTATCCTAATGGCTTATGAACTTCCTGTATTATCAAATGACATTCTCGAGTAATATTATGATCAGGAGCAGAATTTTTCATCCCTGCATGACATAAGCAAGAAGGCTCAGTAATGTTTCAAGCATACATATGTGTGTGTGTGTGTGTGTGTGTGTGTGTGTGTGTGTGTGTGTGTATAGAGAGAGAGACAGAAAGAGAGAAAGAGAGAAACAGGTTCACCCCCATAGAGAATAATTGTTTTCTTTGTTAGAAGAGAGGAAAGAGAAATTTAAGCTTATTATTGATAAGCTATATATATACAGAAAGCCCTGGAAAGCCATAGTTATCACCATAAATTCTTTTCTCTTTCCAGTTAGTTTCTTTAAGGTAAAAAATTTGTCTTTATGCCTTAAAAACCCGTCTGTGCTCATATTCCGAATGCTGGAAGGGTAGGAGGCTGGAAAGAGGAAGAGTGAAATGCTTCATCCTTCATCCAGAATCATCTTTCTGCTAACAACTGGGCCTGCTTCCTATGTTGTGGGTGTTAAGGTCATTGACTGGTTTAGATCCTGTCCAGCCCATTGTCTGGGGAAAGTGTGTGGTGCCAAGACAGAAGGTGGAGCTGAAGAAGATGGGATTAGATGTGACCCTCTTTCCCTTCCTCCCCACTGTCAGGATGACTTCTGACTATGTCTCTTGGAGGGTAGGGGGTACCTGGAGCTTGTGAATGGGACCTCAGGCTCCTCCAGAGTCCAGGTGGAAAGACTGACTCAGGACACTTTCAGTCAGGGGCCAAAAGAAAGCTCAGTGATGGAGGTGAGTCAGAGTGACTAGTTGGCTGGAAAGAGCTTAGCTGGAGATCAATGGTCCCTGATGAGAAGGCAACACCACCCTACATGGTTTTCAGGGACGAAGTGCTGGTCCCCCTGGTCCCAAGGAGCTGTGCAAGAGTGTGTTCCCCTAAGCCATGAGCTTGTGAGGAGGTGGCCCTTGGCAGCTGAGGATACTTGGGGGCAGTGAGGCTTCCTCTTGTGTCTGCAAAACGACGACTTGCAGACCCACGCCTCTCACAGCTTAGCATGTGGCCATAACCTGAGAACTGCAGCATCTGGACCCAAAGTCCAAGTAAAAAACAAAAAAGAAAAAAAAAACAGCTAGAGAGAAAATGCTCTAGGATATGACCCCCAAATAATAAGAGAACCTAAAGAGATTCTAGGAAAGCACAAAAAATATCTCTGAATCTTAGCAATTGTGGTTTATGAATTTAAAAATTCAGTAGGGAAATAGAAAAAATTCATTGATATAAAGGAATAGAATAATTCAATCAAAAAGCTCAGCTTAATAAATAAATATAAACTTACAATAGCCATTGGAGACTATATATTTTTATGTATCAATGAAGCAGTTACAAAAAATGATCAGATACTTGTCTGCAAAGGAAAATTTTAACCTATTTTTCATAACAGAAAATTTTTTGCCCTGGGACTGATCTGATCAAAAGAGAGTTTTGAAATTGATCATTTTAAAATTACTTAAAACATAGCCACTTCTGAAAATTAATAAATAATCTCACAATTAACACTTAGAATAATTGAGAAAGACTCTACAAAAGAGAAACGGGCATTGTGTAGGCAGGATTAAATTGGACCCTTCTCATAAATCTGGCTGCGAAAGCAGCAGACGACACGTGGAAGCCAGAAAGGCTCAGAAGGCGAGGTTGCTTCCCAAGCGAAGCAGGCTTTATGCTAGTTACACTAGGAAACAAAAATGGAACCGCACAAGGCCTTCACACCTGCGGGACTCTGTTTCTTTGAGAGCATCGGACACATAGGGGTGTGTGTGTGTGTGTGTGTGTGTGTGTGTGTGTGTATACATGTATATATATGTGTGTGTGTCTGTTTCTTTGTGTTTACTTTTATTTTTTATATGTTCTCACCTGTGATTTAGTATTAGCCATATATTAATATAATGCTATGTTTGGGGAAAAATTAAAAAAAAAAAACACACACGCACACACATACACACTCCGGCATGCCTTCATGGTACTTTTGTAAGTCAAGCTGTTTGAAGCCAGACTACAGAAAAAGCAGGAAAGGGAGAGGATTGTTCTAAATGTGGGGGGTCCTCTTGACTGTGAGGATGCGAGAAACCCCCTTCGTAATGACTGAGGAGTGTGATTCAACAGCCAGTACTCCCCATTGGAACTTTACTTCCTGGACCCCCAAATCTTGGAAGATGTGCATTGTGTTTGCCTAATGTTCTGCACGTGTCTAAAGTTAGACAAGAACTTTCATAGAAAGGCCTTTTGATCTGCTCTTAAACTTTTCATTTACTTTGAGTTCTTGAGGTAGCTACTTATTTTCTCCTTTTCCTCTCATTAGCTCCAGTCATCATTTAAAATATTGTCTCTGTGGTTAGTTGCTTGCTTTAGAAAAAGCACCAAAACATATGGTCTTTACAGAGCTTATTCTTGCATTGTCTTTGCCAAGTCTTCAAATGTAGCCACCTGCTTCCTATCACACAAATTACCTAGGAAAGCACTGTCCTACCTAAATGCATCACCTGAGATTGCAAGCTACCAACAGCCAGAGTAGTTGAACACCAGAAGGAGCTTCCCTCTACAGTATGTCAAGAAAAATTCTGGATGAATAGGCAAAACTATTCCAAAAGCAAATTTTTTCCTTGTTCTTACAGAGCCCCATGCTGACAAATAAGACATGTTACCCTGAGAGATGCAGGGTAATGAAAAAACTAACTGGCATTACACAGATATTAATAGTTCTTGAATATTCAGACTATTGTGATCCAGAGAATTATAATCTAAGAGGCTCGTCCATTAAGATCTCAGGTCAATTTCTATAGATAGGAAAGAAAAATATTTCATTGACATATTATGAAGTGTCTTCTTATTTGGTCAAATTTTTCATTGCCCCGTCATGGTGTGGGGGTGTGGTATTCTAGACAGTGCCCACAGTTGGCTATGATAAAGCCCAAACTGCCAGAAAAAACAAGAGTGACTTTCCACATGAAAGTTTTCAGGGTTATTTGTATTAGCTAAGGTATTAGTTCAGGTTGTATCAGTTAAGCTGCTGTAACTAACTCCAAAATGTGTAAAGGTTCAACCCCAAAAGACACTTATTTCTTGCTTATGCAAAGTCCACACCGAGTATTTCCTAATCCGTGGGCACCTCTTTTCCAAGTGATGCCCCACAGGAACCTGTTCGTCTTCCAAATTGTGGTGTGGCTCTGCCATGGTTGACACAAAGCTTCCAAGTTTCTTGGGGCATGATCCCTTTTCCAGCCAATTAAGAGAAAGCAAAAAGCACATCTCTTAAGGGAGGCAGCTGTGGGCTGGGCTGGGCATGGCACACTTTACTCAAGCTCCCGATTCATTTTGGGGAAGTCAGTCTCATGGCCACATGAAGGAGGAAGAAAAATGCAATTCAGCTATGTGCTCAGGAAGAAAAAGAAATGGGTTTTGTAAATATCCAGCAGGCTGTCTCACCATAGTCATCCAAACTCATTTTTAGTGACCATTTTCCACCGAATGGGAAATATCCTTTAAAATATTCAATACAATCCACCATGAACTTGAAATGTAGTCTGTAGGTAATACAGCCACATGTAAATTACCACTAAAGCTATATTATATATCCAATTATCTATTCTTTTCCATGTATATTTTCTAATCAAGTATCCTCCTCGTGTGGCTTTGTCTTTTCCCATCTGCCTAAAGATTTGATTTTATTCTTTGAATGTGGCATAGCTGACCTCCAAAAGTGCACTAAAGGTAGTTCAGTCAGCACAGCTAACTGGGAAGTGGGATAAGCTCCCCGCAATTTCTCCCTTAGCTAAGGGCTTTGTGTCACCAAATGTTCCAGAGCCTCTGCTTGGCAGACTGAAATTGCTGCTGCCCTTGCATGAACCCAGGATAAGGTGATAGGTCAGATAACTGCCTCTTTACCCCCATGCAATTTATATGCTGACACCGAAACCTTGCTGAAGCAAAAGCAAAAACAGGGAAAGATTCAGTAAGTGTCAGTCCAGCTGCCACTGGGCACCACTTGATGTTTGTGGAGAATGACATGCTCCCGAGAAATCCCCCTTTGGCAGCGCAGCGGAATTTCACATCCACCCTACAATCACTTGCTGAGCTGTTTGCACTCTGCCACAAAAGTTTCCATCAGCAGAAAGGACAGCTGGGAGTTTGTATATTACAATGCCACTTTGGGCAGTGTTTGCTAAGAATCACAGAATGGGAGACTCTCAAGCTTTCCTGGCAGTTCCTATAAAGATCTTAATGAGGCACCTCATTCGAAAAAGAAAACTGAATTCAGAAAGCGAAAGCTTAGATGCCAATGCGATGGACAAATAATAGAAATATTTAGATAGTTTGGGTGCAGGAATGGTGTTTCCAGGGCATAGTCTGCTATGCATGCAGGCACTATGAGGGTCACCACCACGGTATGTGTGGCCTTGACGATCTCTGTCATCATCTGCCAGTTGAGGCATTGAGGGTCAGTTGTCATTGCTCAAGCACTTCTGTGCCTGGGCAGGGCGGGTCTCAAGAAATCAGCCACTGATATTTGCTGCACAGGAATGGCATGAAATTCCACAACACCCTACTCACTCTGTGTGTCTGTGGTTTACGGAGCCTCTCCTCTCTCTGATTATTTGTGCTAATTCTGCCTTCTAAGATTTTCTCTGTGATTTGAGGCTATTTAGCTCGCCTTGCCCCATGAGTCCCTCTCACTCCTCCATTTCTTCATGTATCCCAGGGTGAGGCCATCACCATAGGGCACTCATTTTCTAGGCCTGTCTTCCCTTCCTGTTTTTTCTTACAAATCCAAACAACAATCCTACCACCTGACAAAAACTATCATGACCAGTTTTTATTGCCCTGTATCTCATAATTTAAATATTTCCTTATGTCTTCTCTCTCTTCTTCCACTTCCAAACATACCTGTCTTCTTTACCATTTCTAAGACCCGACCTCTACTCTCAGTCAGGAGGTAGTTAAATAACTTGACATGGAAATTTCATAATGTGTCTAGTTTGGTTATAGATAAAAGTATCTTATGCCCTAAGGAATGAGCCCGTATAAAATAGAGACGTTCTGAAGATAGTGCTTTAACAAAGCTGGCGACTCTAGCGGTAGGGATATCTGGTACCGTGGCAGGCTGGTAGGGGAAATGTTTGGGGAAAGACAGAGTTTCTAGTGTCCTTTAAATAACATAATATCTTCTTTGCTTATATCTAGAGTCACAATTGTCTTAGAATTTTTCTAAAAAGCTCATAAAAAATTCTGTCAGACAGAAGCCACTGTTATATTTATAGATTGTTTCAAATAAATGGACACAATATTAAGCTGCATTTTCTATTCAAGGCATTAATATAAGTACAAAAGGTTGAAATGACACTGTTTAATTTACCCTTTCCATGATTAAGAAATTCATGTGTACTACCATGTATCATGTTCCCAAATCATTTGATTTACCCCTGGAATAATCAGTAGATTAAAACAGTAGTAGATGGATTAAAATTAACTATGTAATGGAGAAAAATCTGAGTGTAGAGATGAAAATAGCAATAATCGTCTCTGCATAAATAAGCAATTGACCAGTAAGAGTGATAGCTCTACAGAAACTGACAGAATAGGTAATACAAGTCAATAGAAAAACTCAAGGCTGGGACAGCCATAAAGAATAGCCACACACAAATGCTTGACAAAATGCTAGCTAACAACAGTGAGGCTCATTGATCACAGGTGCAGAGGCCCATTTGTGGTCAACTCCAATAATCAAAAACCTCACAATGACACACAATGAAAATTGATATACATAATAATAACTATAAGTCACTGAAAGATCCTCAATGCCTCTGAATCACTAAAAACTTGATTGTGCTCAGTATAACTTTAGGGATAAATGTATTTATTTTTCAATAAAGAGACTTAAAAGAACTTTCTTTTGCAAGGAGCTATTTTACTAAGGATCAGAAAATTTCAGAGTTAGAAATGTAGTGTTGTAGTACCAAAGTAGAGTTGTTAATTCAATTAAAAAACACCAAACCAGAAAGCAGAGTGATATTGGGATGATTGGAAAATTGGGGGAAATTTAAGGCCTAGGCTGCCCGAGCAGGGTTGAAGGGGGGTGGGGGGTGGAGTCTATGGCAGGCATGGGACCCAAGAGTAACAAACATGACTTGCCAAATTCCGGACAGGGTAAGTTCATACAGCTGAACCCATGTGGTGTATGTGGACAAAACTCCATGGACAAACCACCAAAGCATGGGAACTAGAAAAAAAGAGTAGTCAGTAGGCTGACGGGATATCCAGATGTATTACTTAGAATCTGCAAGAATTCTTAGTGGTCTCAAAACCAGCAAACTGCTTCTGCCCTCTCCCTCACCCCATTTTACTAACACTTAAGTCAAGTGAATTGTCCAAGGTCACACAGTTGGAAGTAGCAGAGCTGGACTTAAATTCAAGTTTTATGTTTTCTGTGCAATATTCTCCACAGTCTACAAAGCAGCCTCCAGGCAAACATGCTTGCAGGCAGAAAGCATCCTGTGAAACACTTAGTTCTTTTCTTCTCTGGACATAAAAGTCAACCAATTACCAGAGGAGGAACCCAGAGTCAATCTCTGCTCTTTTTTTTAAAATTCATCATACAACATAGGTGTGTCAGATGAGATGGCCTAGCATTCTTGGACCAGTCCCTTCTTCTGAAAGGAAAAGGGGAAAGTATTCCTCATGGACTGTGAGTTACGCACAATCACTACCTGTTTGTAGAGGCAGAGCTGGGTGCATTAGCTCTAAATCAATTTGAGAAACAAACGGGCAGAGTTGAGTGTCTATCACCCACCTAATAATGGGGTACAAGATAAATAAGTCCATCTTGACCTCAAAGAGCTTACAGTACACAAATTATTTATTATTGAGATGAATCCAAACAATGGGATTTTTGTAAATCGCTTTTGTAAATAATCAACCTTTGTCATTGCTGTTGTGTTTTTTTATCATACCATATAATAATTGTAAAGTGATTTGCTGTAATGCAGGGCATGTTGTGAGGGTACCGTCTTCCTGCTGTGAATGAATTATTTTTTCATTTTGAGATAAATCTTGCTTTTTTTATCAATGCAAAATAACTTCAGTTGATTTGCTTGATATATTTTTACTAAATAAAAACTTTCTAAGATAAATACATTTATTATGCACTAATTTTACCATGCCTTATGCCCCATATTATATAACATAGATAATATACTAAAACAAATCTTTTTCTTTTTTTTTTGAGTTCTTGGTTTTTTGGGCATTATGGGCACACACTTCTCTGACTTAAAATGCAAAAAATAGTTGAGCTGGACTCTTCCTTGGATGTGACTCAGCACACCTGGCCTCAAGGTCATGATCTTGTGTCGGACAACAGTGTCCACCTGCTCAGCCATCTTTTTCTTCTTTAGTCAATCACCACCATCTAAGGATTCTCCTTTTGTTCTGTGGGTTTTATTTTTATTCTCAGGTCCATAATTATAAATATGGTAATTTAAAGCAACTGGCTCTTCATTTGTATTTTCTTTCCTGAGTGATAAGAATTTTCCATGCCCTTTTTCTGTGTTCTTCAACAATGATCATTTTTTAGAAAGTGATATGAGGATGCTTCCTCAACTTTCCTTAACCAGAAAGTCATTCAAGAGATTTTTTTATTATATGTTTAACTTTTTGAATAAATAATTTGTTCACAAGTATAAATCAATAAGAATTGCACAGCCTGGAGTGCAGAGTCTCTTCCCCCTTCTGGCTGTCCGTGTCCACACACTTCCTTCCACCTCCCTCAGAGGTAACTCTTGTTCATCCATGTATTTTAATCCACACTAGTGTATACAGGGTACTCTCACTGATTTTTTTTTTTAAGTACATATTGATGGGTTGTTTCTTAAATATAGATTTCTCAAATGTAGATTCTCAAACACAGGTGTTTTATGCAGGGGAATTGAGATAACTAAACACTCTTCCATGCCTGTTCATAGCTGAGTAGAGGCAAAATAAGCCCCAGTACCTCAGCTCTGTAAAACCCAGTTCAGCTGTTCTGAGGCACACATCGCTCCTTGCTCAAGGGTCAGGGAAATTTATAAATACATGCATATTTGTCATTGGTGGTTTTGTAGCTAATTTAGGTATGCAAACTATCAGTGGTTGATTCTTCACTCATCCACCCATGATAAGGAGATCTAATTTTATCACTAAGAATAATTGGATAGTCCTGGTGTTCCACTGTTCCTTCTGAGGTGTGGACAGAGTCAACAATGTAATTATCCTATAATAAAGCCATAAACTCATAGAGAGTTGACACCTGTTGGTAGCTTTATAATGTACCAGATACTGTAATGGCCTCCTTACAAGGATTACCCTATTTAAACCTTTAAAAATAATATTTTAAAATTATTATCATTTTGATATTACAGCCAAGAAAAATGAGGCCAAAAGAGTATAAGCAATTGACCGTAGTCCACAATATTAAGTGATAGAACCAGTATTTGAACTCCTGTCTTCTGAAAACAGATCCTAGTGCTTGGCCTTACACTGTGCTAGGGAGATGCCCTGCTAACTCTCAGCCCGGAGCCTCACCTAACACAGTTTCTGAACCACATGGGCCAAAGTGCACATTCTGGCCCTACCATTTATGTTTAAAGTCTTGGGTAAGGCTCTAAACCTCCCTCTAAGCCACTGGGAACATCAAAGTTTAGGGTCACTGAAAACATTGTATCCATCTTGTGTGGTGTTCCCGTTGGTGTTATGCAATGTCTCGTTGTAAGGATCAAATACGAGAATACACATGAAATCAGATAAATCCCTGGCACAAGTAAGTGCCCAATAACTGAGAACTTAAAAAATAACAGAAGTGATATCAGTCAGAGTTGATTTCATAAAGAAACTGTAAACTAGACTGGAATTTATAGATATAAAGGAGACTGAATGTTCCAGAAATGCTTAAATGTTCCAGATAGCCTCAATTTTTTGAGACATTGAACAAAACTCAAAAAAGTCACGGGCTAATGTGGTGTCTGAAGAGCTAGTTTGTTTGCAAGCTATCAAATGTTGGCGCCTATCCATTGACTCATGGTAAGCATAATATGCTCTAAAAAAACACTACAATATCTCAATAGCTAACATATCTCTACCTCAAATTTGACTTACCCTATTTTATGGCTGATGGAGCAGCAGAAGCTGAAGTTTTCTCAGCTACTGAAAGTTCAACCTCACTCCCTATCTCTTCCCGAAGGGGGTTAACTTTACGTAGGGAGAAAATCTTTTTTTACATAAGGCTTAGGGCTTTGAGCTTTCCAAAAAGATTTGGTTCATTTTTTAACAAATTTATTGAGATATATATAATTCACGTACCATACAATTCATTCATTTAAAGCTTAAAATTCAATGGTTTTTAGTATATTCACAGATTTTTGCAGCCACCACCATAATCAGTTTTAGAACATTTGTCACTCCCCCCAAAACTCTATATCCACTAGTAGTAACTCTTTAACACCCCCATCTTCCCACAACCTGTGGCGACCACTAATCTATTTTCTATCTCTAAAGATTTGCCTACTCTGCACAGTTCCTATAAATGGAATCCTATAATATGTGGTCTTTGATGCCTGGCTTCTTTCACTTGGCATAATGTTTTCAAGCTTCGTTCATATTTTAGCATGTATCACATTTCATTTTTTATTGCCAAATAATATGTCATTGTATGGATACACCACTTTTTATTAAAATGTATCAGCTTTTTTATTCATTTATCAACATCCGCGTTGCTTTTATTTTTTAGCTATTGCAAACAAGGCTACTATAAACATTCCTGTACAAGTTTTTGCATGGACACGTTTTCCCTCCTCTTGGGTATACGCCTAGGAGAGGAATTGCTGGGTCAAATGATAACTGTGTGTTTAATCTTTGGAGAAACTGCCAATTGTTTTCCAAAGTGACTGCACCATTTTATGTCCCTACCAGTTGTGCCACTTTTAAAGCTTTTAAAATATTAGTGGCTTTCCTTTGACCTGCCATTTTATACGTATTTAAGTGACTAGTTAAGAAACCAGGTTAAGTGATAAGGTTACTGAAGCAAAATATTAGCACACATGAAATCACTAAAATGCTTTATTTGTTTAACATCATCTGTCGCTTTCTTTTCTGGTGACAATTCAGTCACACTTGTCATCCAATCCTTCAGTTACAATCCATTTTTTCCTCACTGAACCTTACCCGGCAGTGTTCCTGGCGTGAGAAAACAATTCACAGTACTGTGCATTAGTTACCCCAATGCTAGTGACTTCAGTCTTTGTAGCAGGCTGTCTGACTGCTTTCCTGCTGCTTTTACAAATGTAACCTCTGGATTCACAATTATAGTTTGACAAAAAAGTAATAGATTGTACCAAATGACAAAATGGAACAATGAAAAAATTTACATGAAATCATGTTAAGTATGCTATCTGTCATCCAAGAAAATAAAAAGTAAATAAAAACAAAACCTAATCATAAGTATAATTGCATGTATGCTGTTTGTATATCATTTGTGAATCCATAAAATTGTATCTCCTAAAGGTTAGGAAGATATGTTTCATATTGATGTGCCAATAAAATGACATTACGTAATTTCAACATGTATTACAATTTAAACACATAATTGAATATCATTTCCTACCTACAATACACCTTAGAAACCTATACACTGTTGTAATGTATATATTTTTTCAATTTCAGGAATTTTTCGGTACCATCTTCAGAACCCACACAGTGCATGCAAAGCAATTTCACAAATATTTATTGGGTAGCAACCATTTGCAAGGCACTGTGTTAAGCAACCTTTTGAAAGGACTTTTAAAAGCTATTATTCTTTTGGATGTGCTCATTTGAGGCAAATATTTCTCCACGGATGGTGGATTTTATTTGAGAAAATGGTCAAAAGTTATTCAAAGTCAATTCTGATAGATGAGGTGGGTGAGAGACATCAAGCAAGATGACATTCTTAACGGTCAAAATTATGTGTGACTATAAATTTATGAGGCTGATTTTCTTGTGTGGTTCATTAACCAGATTTGAAGAAAATTCCGCCAGAGGAGTTCCAGTAACATTTTGAGTGATGGTGGCGATGGTAAGGTGTGTGGTGCCAAAGTAACCACTTTGATGGATGGCCCTCTTTGGATATATTAGTCCTGGCATGTTTTAAAAACACACTCAATGCTTATAGTCATACATTATATGGTGCCTAGAAAATACTGGACAATGTAAATATTTAGCGATAGCCATAGCCAGGATAATGTCATTTTCTAGTGAGTGTGCTTTCGCCCCAACAGAGATAGATGACAACAGATAGCACATGTGACTTGTTATTTTCCACATCCAGAAAGGTGCTGGGGCTTCAGTATTATGTGTTCTAGCATAGGAATTGACCTGGAGGAAAACATCCCAACTGACAGACGCCTTGTCAATGCTTGGCTTATAGAAATGTCTCCAGGTGGCACTGCCTGTAGAAGTTGACACAGAAGGAGATCCCAGCTCTTATCATTTGTTAAAAGATCGGAGCTAGTTTATGGAACTTTAAAGGATTAAATCATGGTGGAGTGTTACATACTGACTACTTACTGTATTCTAAATCTTCCCCAAATTCTTTGAACTATACTCTGTTTAAAAGCTTCTCTTTTATTACCTCTTTTATTAAGCCAAGAATTATAGATAAGGTGTGTTAGTTTCCTAGGGCTTCAGCAGCAATTTGCCACAAACTGGGTATCTTAAAATAACAGGAATTTAATGTTTTAAAGTTCTGGATTTCCAGAGTCTGAAATCAAGGTGTCAGCAAGGTTAATTTCTTCTGGAGGCTGAAGAAGAATTTATTCCATGCCTTTCTTCTAGCTTCTAGGGGTTTCTGGCACTCTTTGCATTCCTTTTCTTGTAGATGCCCATTCCCATCTCTGTCTCCATCTTCAAATGGATTTCTTCCCTCTATCTGTGTCTGCATCTAAATTTCCCTCTTCTTATAAAGACACAAGTCACTGTATTAAAGCAAACCCTAAATTCTATATAACCTCATTTTAACTCGATTTCATCTTCATAGACTTTATTTCCAAATAAAGTCACATTCCAAGAGGATCCAAGTGGCTTTGAATTTAGAGGGACACTATTCATCCTAGTACAATAGATGTTAATATATTAGTCGAGAATCAGAACATCACCAGCCCTCTAGAAGCCCACCTCAAATCGTCCTCTAATCACCAAACACCGCATGCTAACTACTGTCCTGACTACCAACAGCAAAGATTACTATTGCCTGTTTTTGAACTTTATATAATTGAAATCATACAACGTGTACTTTTTTGTGCCTGGCTTCTTTCACTCAACATTTTTTTGTGTGTGTGAAATTCATCAATATCTCAACAGGCAGGCATAGATTGTTGATTTCAAATGCTATATAGTATTCATTACATTAATATACCACAATATATTTATCCATGTTCCTGTGGATGGATATATATATAGTTTCCAGTTTGGAGCTACTACAAAGTGCTTCTATGAACATTTTAGTACATTTCTTTTGGTGAATATATATATGCATTTCTGTTTTGTATGCAATTAGATTGAGGAGAACCTTGGAGTGAAATTACTGGTCAGAAGATACACTCATGTTCAGCTTTAGAAAATTGGGCCAAATAGTTCTTCTAAGTGGTTGTATTAATTCACACTTCAGTGTTGGAGAGTTTGAGTTGTTCCACATCCTTCCAAACACTTCCTTTTTTTTATTGTTTCTTTTTTTTCCCCCTCTCCTAGTCATTCCCACCTCTTACTCAAGCAGACCTCAGGAAAGTCATACTATAGCTAAAGCTTATTAATGTCTCTGGTTTTGTTTGTTTGTTTTTTATAAGATTACATGTCTATTAGGGAGGATTCAGAGTATAGACAAAATGTCTTGGCCAAAATATCTTGGACAGAGGCAATGGGAAAGAGAACTTTTGGTGCAAAGAAAATGACCTGCCCAGAAGTAAAGGGGAGAAGGAATATCCACATCAATCTAGGCAGATTTCTCTAGGAAGGCGCAAGGTAGGGTAGGATGCCCAGAAGTTTCTCCAGGGAGGCAACAAGACCCAAGAGAGGAAATACATTTTGGAAGACGGCGCCTTGGGCAGACTTGAAGAAATAGTTCTGGTGCTCGCAACAGAAGGAGGCAATGATGAGGAAGGGCTAAGCTAACCAAGATGATAGACATCTCAGGATAAACCTGTGTGCACAGATAACTAACAGACAAGATGGACTCGTTCACCAAGCTCATCTTACACCTTATACAACCTGAAACCATCACTAAAAAAAAGATACAAGAACCCCAAGAAAGCCCGAGATGAAAGAATCCAGCCAACACAGTAAGATTGGAGGCCTGAAATAAAAATGGAATGATTCTTCCCTGCTATTCCATGAAGGAGTCTCCTCCTGACTATCAATTTCTTTGTCCACCTCAACTCTGAGCAGAGGGACTTATATAAGGGACATTTAATAATTACTAATTGAGTAATGGATAATAACTAGCAGTGAGATCCAAAAATGCTTCAAGCTCAATTATGGGAAAACCTGTTATCACGAGTTACCATTGCCTCTCTGAGAACTGGGGATAAAGGTGATAGAGACAGGGTCACAATTGCTCACAGAGTTGACATCAGCTCTGTAGAATGGGGAACTACGCCTGGGATGCTTCACTTATTTCCCATACTCTGGCACTATTAAAGGTCTTTAGATGCTTTGTTTCATCCTCCGTGATAGCTGTGCTGGGGTGATGACATTTCATCTTGAATGTCTACAGGCTTGTTAGCAGAGACCCTGTCACCGCCAGGGATCACAGCATTTTTGTGCTGAGTCCTTAGGGCACTGATCTTGGCTGTACAGCTGGACTCAGCAGCAGACGCCACATGGTCTAACATGACAAGCAGCTGGATTCCCAGCCAAACAGGCAGTTATTTTCCTGAAATGAATGGCAGTTTGCAGAGCAAAGAGGGTGTTGGCTTTTTCTTCCCTGTATGAAAACAGCTCAACTTCAGCAATCACAGAGATCTGAAGAGAGCAGAAGAGGAAAAGGTAGCTTATTTTTGCAGTATATAGCTAATGTGTCTGTTTGGAACAGGTGGAAGGGAATGAGCATCCCAAACTGCCAAATCCATTTCTACAAAACCCACCTGAGGTTAGATTGAATATAATGCAAAGATAGAGATAGAGGAGAAGGCAAAACACCCAAGTATGTAAGTAAATGTTTATATTCAAATCATTTTTATACATACTCTTTGTAATTTTCAGTTTATCATGCCTTTCACTTTCTTATCAATATCTCTGTTGCAGGACAATCCTCAGTCCCCTGAAAGCTATAAATCAGGAAGTGAGCAATAAAATAACTACAGGTTTTAGACCAATGTTTGCTCTGAGACTCGAAACTATCAAGGAAATAGCAACTTTTCCTGTCTTGGAAAAGTAGACATCTGTGTAGCCTCTCAATTTGAGCTGTGCTACTGACAGTTCCGGGGACATCTTTTCCTTTTTTTCCTGAAGAAAGTAAAATGTCAACCAGTCATAAAGGCTTTTTATTTTTCATTTTTTTGTTGTTGTTGTTGCTGTTAGTCAGTGGCTTATGATACTTTAAGCCACCAGGGGGAGAAATGCATAGAGTGCTTTATGTCTGAGTGAATCTTTGGAAACATTGTTTTCCAAAAAGTATTTTACACTCTTCACTTCTAGTGACAGTTGAAAGGTCAAATATGTTGGAAGGATTGTTTCTTAAGTAAAAATATTTTACATTTTAGAGTTCATTTATACAAAGCCATTCAAGTTTTATGACAGGGTCAGGAAGACATGCAAATAGCACACGGAATGCTTGCTTTGTAATTTTGGACATGTAAAACGAACTTGTAGTCTTTAGTCTATAGGTATATATCAATAGGTATATATAGGTATATATATTTAGGTATATATCAATATCCTCAAATATCAGAGGATATTTGGAATGTCAAACAATAAATGATAGCAAAACTATTGTAATTCTAACCAGGACTGGATGACCTCAGTGTACAATAGAATACTGGATTTGGGTAAGTTGCCCTATTTAATTATTGAAGAGTAGGTAGAAGAAGCAAATAGTAGAGACCTTCCAGTGAAAATTCCAACCTAGTATCATGAGGCTGTGTCTAACTAGAGATACAATGCTTTTGGAGGCTGAAAAAAAGGAATCTCCATTCATAATTACATTTGGGCTTTTGCATCCTTTTAAACTGATTATATTTTAAGGTAAACGTAGCTGAATAATAAAAGATCTCATACTGGTAACAACTGCATTGAAACTGTGCCAAGTGGAACCATATAGACAAGGACAACGTATCATTTTAGAAAGTGCATAGAGCCTGACTGAGTTAAATAAATGTGGTTAAGTGTGGATGTGTGTTTTATAATTTTTAAAAATCATAGATTGGATCATTAAAATCAAATTCTGGATCTCTGAAAATACAAAAAAATTGTTAAAAAGAAGATAAGCTTTGATAAGTTTGATCAATAAGAGAAAACACAAAATATAACAATAGTATTACAAATAGTCTTTAATTGCACATAAAGAGGGGATTTAAAATATTAAAAATATATAAAACACACACACATATATATATATACACAATTAAAAACCTAGAAAAAATGTCTCCACCTCCCCCGCCCCAGAAAATGTATATTTCCAAAACCGACTCTAGAAAATTTTGTAAACCTAAGAAAGATTTTATAAAAAAATGACAGTCAAAGGCTGACAAGGGGTACTTCTAGGAAAGAATGAGTCCAAATGATTTTGTGGGTAAGTTCTTCAAAACCATTAAGGAAACAGTATATTCTGGTGTAGAGCACAGAAAAAGAGGTAAAGCGTCTCAACTCATTTTAAAACCTAGCATTATCTTGATCCTAAAATAAGCAAATAAAGGAGAAGCAGAAACAAAGCTATATAAACACTGATGCAAACACACACACACACACACACACAATATTTTCAAATAGTACACAGGGATATATTTAAAGAATTATAGAAGAGTGAAAGGATTTTTCAGTGTGTGCCAGCTCACATCTGTACTCCCAGCACTTTGAGAGGCTGAGACAGGAGGATTGCTTAAGGCTAGGAGTTCAAGACCAGCCTGGGCAACATAGTGAAATCCTGTCTATAAAATAATTTTTAAAATTAGACAGGCATGGTGGCATGTCCCTGTAGTCCCAACTATTCAGGAGGCTGAGATGGGAGGATTATTTGAGCCCAGGAGGTTGATTCTACAACGAGCTATGTCTAGCCACTGCACTCCAGGTGATAGAGCGAGACCTGGTCTCTCTAAAAATAAAAAACAAAAATCAAAAAACCCCTAAGATTTTATATATAAATATGTATATATTATAAAATAATAACAAAAAGGCTTGCAAAAAGCATTTGGTCAAATGTATTACCCATAAGCTCTTTAACAATTAAGAATAGAAGAAACTTCCTGAACCTGATAAAGAAGTTATTACCAGAAAACTACAAAAACATCTTTTTCAATGATAAAATGTTAGAAACATTCTCCTTAAAAATGTCTGGCACAAGATACCTTGGCAATCATCACCAATATTCAGCAATTATCCTTGCCAAAGCAATAATGCAAGAAAAAAAATAAGGAAAACTACATGAAAGGAAGAGATAAAACTGACACTAATTTAGATGTTAAGAGTTTTTACTTAAATACACAACTGAAAAATACACATGGCAAGAAATATGATCAACATAGAAAAATAAAGTTTTCCTATAGGACAGTAATTAGAAAACTCAGAAGAAAAAAAGATTCCGAGAGCAATAAAACCATAACGCATCTAGAAAAGAACCTAATAAATGCCAACCTAGTTGATGACTATTTTAAAAGTTTACTACAGAAGAAAATAATGGTAATAGGGTATATATAGTCAATACTAATAAAATAGTTTTCCAAAGTGGTAGCACAAATCTATACCACCTTGTAGTATAAGAGAGGGCCAGTTTCTCTCCGGTACAGTACTTGGTATTGCCTTAATGGTTTTAGTTTTCATGTCTTTGATGACTAATGAGATTGAAACTTTGTTTTTTAACTTTCATGGAACTGTCTTTTCTACTTGAGATGAGATAGGATTCAGTATTTTCTAACAAACATGTATTATAACCATTTATTTAAAAGACCAGCTTTTCCCTACTGCATTGCAGCATCACCTTTTCTGAAAATCAATTTACCATACATGTGAGTCTATTTCTGAACTCTCTTCTATTCTTCTGGTCTACTTGTTTATGCTTGAACAAATTTCATATTGTTTTAATTGTGATAACTTCACGGAAAGTCTTCAGATTTAGTAGCATATGTCTTCCAAATTTATTCTTCTTCAACACTGTCATTTTCTGCCCTTTTAATTTTTATATATACTTTTTAAAACTAGATTGTCCATTTTTTAAAAAATGCCTTCTGGAATCTCAATTAGGGTTATATTTAATTTAATGATAAAGGAAGAGAAAATTAATATCTTTAATACATTGAGTCATTCAATGTATTTATTAAGATTATCCTTGATTTCTGTCTAAAGAAATTTCGAAAAATATATTCTGTTGATTCATTCTCAGCATTTAATATTTTTCATGCTATTGTAAATACCATGTTTTTCTATTTCATTTTTAGTTCATTGCATTATATGGTGATATTATTGAACATGTATCTAATGGCCTTGCTAAATTTACTTATTAATTGTAATAGTTTATCTATAGAATATTTTAGATTTTATATATAAGCAACTATGGGTTTTAAGTCTTCTTTTCCAATTCTTATACAATTTATTTTTATTTTATTTTATTTTTTCTTTATTGAACTGAATTCAATTTATTGAATTGAAGTAGTTATAGTGACAATCTTGTCCTCGAACTCAAGAGAAATCTTGCAATATCTTATTGTCAAGTTTGATGATGGCTATTGTAGGATTTTTGTGATTATTCTTTATCGGATTAAAGAAATTTTATTTCTTTACTGCTGATTTTGTAAGAGTTCTAATTATAAACAAACATTAGGTTTTTATTAAAGGCCTCTTCTGAATCTAATTAATCATGTGATTTTTCTTCTTTATTCAGTTAATGGTGAATGAATGTAATTAATTTTCCAATATTATGCCAAACTTGTATTCCTGGAGTTAACCAACTTGATTGTGATTATCATTTTTGTATCTACCAGATTCAATCAATTTACTAAGATTTTGCTTAGAATTTTCACATCTATGTTCATAAGAAAAATTACCATGTAATTTTTGTTGATATCAATGTTATGCTAACCTCACAAAATGAATTGAGGATATATACTGTTTTTTATTCTCTGGAGGACTTATGTAAGTTTGTTGTTATTTGTTCTTTAAATATTTGAAAAGATTAACTATTTATGTCCTCTGGGCCTGGAGATTTTCATTATGGATTCAATTTCTTTAATAGATACAGGACTATTCGGATTTTTTTTTTTTTATTATTTCAGCATATTATGGAGGTACAGATGTTTAGGTTACGTATGTTGCCCTTGCCCTCCCTCCCCTCCTAAGTCCGAGTTTCAAATATGTCCATTCTTCAGGTGGTGCGCATTGCACTCTTTGTGTATGCATATACCTGTTCCCCCTACTCGGATTTTTAATTTCTTTTTGTTTTAGTTTTGTTGGATTGTGATTTTCAATACATTTTCCCAAGTCACCTAAATTTTTAAATTTATGGGTTAAATGTCCATGTTTATCACAGAATTCTAGCCAAGTCATAAGTAATTTTTACTTGACAGGAATACAATAGCAGTATCTACAATCATAAATGGATTCAGTAACCTAGTACAGATTAATGATAGAAGTCCAATAAATCATTTTTCTGCCTTGCTTAAATACGCAAGCCTGTTGCCTTCTCCTGTCACTGACACAACAGTAATGAATCGATGTGGCACCACCATCAAAACAAACAAGAGCAAATTTAACTCAAAATCAGATACGAAGTTGTTTAGGTATATGTAGGCACAGTTCATTCACCTAATCATCATTATGCATCCTGCTTTTAGACATGTTGGCACAATAGGATCCTACTCCTTCATTAACTACTGAACTCCTCCCAGCATGACAGACTGGGGTTTTCCAGTTTCCATACTACACAGTAAATTCAAAATGTGGTGCCTGCAGAGTAATCTGTTGAATTGGGGAAAGATTTTTATTCAGTATCCATAGAAGAACTGAGCTTAAGGAGGCAAAATCAATTCACAAGCAACTCTGAGTTTTAATAAGTATCCAAACATTCAGCTCTTGAGTATAGACTACTATAATCATATGCATCCCTGGAATCTGCAACCAGGATGAATGTTATACCCACCAACTCCTTTCTCCCGTGGCTTTAAATGTAATAGTTGATCCAGGTAATTTGGCTTATATTTTACATTGGTCTTAAGTTATTTATTTCAGCACATCGTTTCCTCATTTCTGCACTGTGTCTTCATCCATGCCACAGTTAGTTTTAAGTTGATTATTTGCAATAATGATTAGAGGTCTTTTCCAGAGATTTAATTTTCTTGAAAATGAAAGAAAAAGTTAATATAAACCATAAAGTAATTCCTAAAATCAATTCTTCTATAGGCATCTATGGCAATGGCTGTTTTTAAAATTGAAGTCATGTATAGTAACTCTATTATTTTCTTTTTCATCAAATTGATGTAAAGCATATCTCAATAATGCTGTTTAAAAACTAATGTGTCTTGGATATTTGTGCAATGTACCCTAGAAGGTAAAAATATAATTTTCATGATAAAATATTACGAGAATATTTCCAATGAAACTATAATGACTTTTTTTATTTTACTTAAAACCAGTAGGATTCTAATTGTTCTGTTCTTCACATTTTTCTAGTTCCAGAGACAGGTGTGTGTGTGTAGTTACCTAGACAATTTCTAGAGTAACTATCAGAATTACCAAGAAACCATGAAAGTTGAAAGAAGACTTCTCATCTATTATAGACAATAAACCATAGTGCATAAAATAGTCTTGGGATCTCTTAGGCCTATAAACTGCTTTTTAAAAATCATTTCACCTCTGCCCTCCAGCAAAACAAAACAAAACAAACAAAAAATACTCTTCCTCTCTGAGGCACATATTTTATTTCTATGTTACCCTTGGCCTCTTCTTGTCATTGTTGCCAGAGGCTCTTCTGATTATACCTGTCCAATCTTCTCTTAAATTCATCCAGGATTTGGTGATCCAACTCATTGTCTTCCCTATACCCTTGGAGTTATTTTCTATTGTATTTTCTCTCTATAATTACAAATAATTTCTTACATCAATTACTGTGAGGATTAAAACTAGCGATTATAACATTTTTATTATCTTTTAAAGGTTCCAAATTTTATTCACATCCATTATATAATCTGGCTTTCATAACAATCTCATTTTCTCTTTTCTTCTTGTTTTAAAGAGAAAGAAACATGCTCAGAGATGTATAACTTTTCCCCAAAGTTTCACAGCTTGGACTCAGCCCTGTCTGCATTTGAACCCAGGTCTAGCTGCCAAGAGTATATCTATTCCTTTTTAACATGAGTATTTAGAACTCAAAGTTCTTCAGAAAATGATGCTACACAGTTAAATAACAATCAATTTACATTTTTGTCCATCTGGTCATGTCTTTTGATTTGAGTTTTTCTATTTAGTTTTCTTCTCTCTCTACTTGATTTGGGGAATGCAATGAGATTTAGGGAGTCATGATTTACATGTTTAAAATGGTGTAACTTTGAATGTTTTCAGACACAGCATATAATCACAGGTCCAGTGATAAAGAAAGAAATTTTAGTGGTTCAGATAAGCCTCTGACCTGTCCATTTACTATGCAAGTAGTCTTTTACCATTTACTTTGTATGTCCACCGAACTTTGAGACCATACTATGACTAAAAGAACATGACCTCTCCTTCAAAAAGCTGATTTTGAAGCTTAGAGACTGCATTACGTTTGAGCAATAAAGGCATTTAGCGGTCAAGGGCTTTGACTTGTTAACCACACATCTATTGTGTCTCTCTCTGTGCCCCGTACATAGTAGTCATTTGTTAAAATTTATTAAATTTATTAATTAATGCAGCACTGCTAAAGTGTGTTCTGGGGATCTGTGAGTTCCTTTCTTGGGGTGCATAAAGTAAAACTATTTTACTAATACTAAAACATTTTTGCCAGTTTTGGTCCCATTCTCATACTAGTGTACAGTGAATTTTCCAGAAGTTACATGACACGTGATGATGTCAGCACTCTGCCGGCCAGCAAAATGTGTGCTTGCGCATTGTTGCATTTTTTAAATGATTCAGTTTTAATCATTAACAGTGTTAATGTTGATACATATAACCCACCTAAACAAAAGCTCTCTGGGGCCCTGAGCATTTTTGAGAAAGCAAGAGATCCTGAGATCCAAAAGTGTAAGGATTGCTGAATTAAAAATTTAAATATCTTCCAAAGGTGATACAGAAATTGAATCTTCACTTTCTAATTCCAATTCATTACTCTTGTACTCTGGACTCAAATGTTAAGCCAATTATGTCTTACTCTCCACTCCCCAACAATTCTTTTATTTTATTAGGGAAAACTATTTTGTATAGGTGGTTCTACATCTGTTGGGATCAATATAGTTTTAGTACCGTGTGATGAGTTGCAATACCAATAAATAAAATCCGCTCTTGAACTTTTGTCCTTCATTCCAGTGTTTTTTTTTTTTTTTTTTTTTTAGGTAAAGAACGTTATATTTGCTTGGGTACCAAATAGCTCTCAGTTAGCACTATTCTGATAAGCTAAAATTAAATGGATCTCAGTGTGCTAGGATTTCACAGGGCCTATATGAGACTTTCAAAATGAATGGGGATAAGCTGAGCAAAACCTTACTAAGGGACTCATCAAACTGAATACATTTGAAAAATAATGAGAGGTACTTGTCAAATGCATAATGTGTACAGCACCTTGATGAAATCACTTTGCCATTTTTCTGTCTACAGATTTTTGTTTTCCTTGGGCATTTGCAAGTGAAAAAAAGCATTCAATTCCTCTTGGATGCATAAGTGACTCTTTTCTGCTTAACGGCTGAGCACGACAGTCTGTGTTGTAATAGTAGAATCCATCCCATAAGGATTCTGCTTTCTTTTATTTTTCCCAAATGTGTATCACTGTGAAATCTTTTTTATGTTAAAGTGGCAGATACAGAAATACCTGAAGATCTCCAGATTTTCATATGATTTGTCTACCTTCCAAATGAGTTTTGTCTCATTCAAGAATGGTTCAAAATTATAAAGAAGCACTCTGCGTCTTTCGGTCAGTTCTCAAATTTGATCCTAGTTTGGAATGACTAAAAATTCAAAACTTGTTACATTATGAATTACATGTGGGGTGATGGATTTTTAATGTGATTAATGTAACCAGATAAATCAATGGAGACTTTTGCTGCCATTCAATAAACTCAAGTTGTAAAGTTCATCAATTTTATAATAAAGAGATTGATGATCAAATATTTTCTCAAATCCTGTGTGAATAAACAAAGGAATATGTATTAGTAACACCTAGAAGGGAAATACATAAATAGGTGACATATCTTTAAAATATTCTTTCAGCCAAAATTGAGCTAACCTTTGATCAGGAAGGAAGATCAAGCAAAGCAAAACTAAAAAACAAGCAAACAAAAGCAGGTTGAAGCTCAACTTAAGAGTTCTAGAAGCTGGTTTTGCCCCAAGAGTTATCTGTAGATTCAGGGCTTGTTAAAAACAGGCCTAATTAATATGAGAGCCGGGATTTTACATCAAAGAGATCCCTTGGACCCCCACTCCCACCCCTACCCCAGGGAGTGAAGTTGAACTTGCCATGGGTCTCTACCAAGAATGTTTCCAAAAATGTGTTTATCAGAAAATTGAAGCCTTGAGAATTGTCATGAAAGAAAACAGAAAAAGTATTTCATGTTCAGATGAGTTTGAGAAATTACTAAATACTGTGAAGTCCCCCTCGTGGAGTTTCACAACATGTATTAGTCCATCAGGGACTCTGAAAACCCCTCCCAGGAAGAATTCTGTCTGATTTTATATAACCCAGCATGTCCCCAAATTTATATTACTGTAGAATCTTCTTTAATGTAATTTCAAATAAAAATCTCTGCAACTCATGTTCTACAGAATGCATTTTAGTAATATTGATCCAGGATAAGAATCTGTCTCTTGGGCTCATTCCCAACTAGTGAGGATGCAGTTGACTCCATTCCAGTTAATACTCTGAACTAAGCAGCTTTGGAAGAGACAACCAATTCACTTTATGTCTCCTGCTTCTACTTGCCTTGCTGAGCCCCACAACAAGTGTCCTGACAGATCCGCCTGATCTCAAGAATGTCCCTATGGTGACTTCTGCCTTGAGTTCTTGAAAGATTTCTAACGTTTCATACTAATCTGTGTAGTGATTCACTGCCTAGTTGAAACAGATAAGAAATCATACAATTTTCAGTCTGGAAAGAACTTAATTCCCAAACCAGGAAATTTAGACCCAGAACCTTTGTCACTTGCCCGAAGTTGTACAACCAATTAAACATTTTATGGGGAACTAGAATTTAATAGAAAGCTCTGGTTGGCAACGGGGTATATTTGGATCAGGTTATGCTATGCTTAAAGCAGAAAGTCAATTCCAACTCTGAGTGGTTAGTTCTGAAATGGGCTAGGAAACAAAAAATGTCAACTGTGATAGAAAAGGAAGATGATGTGGAATACACAGAAAACCCATAACCAAATTTGCCCTCTGTGTATCGTTTGGTGGATGGCAGCAGAAAGCGTATCTATCACTGAGGTCTTCAGGCCAGCATTATAACATCTCACAGTTTACACTGCCATTAGTTAGATGCGAAGCGAATTGCTTATCATGGGCACTTTATTCCTCTGGCACTGCCTCGAGTTTTCTTATGTGACTGTTAGAAAGAGAATTTGCTGTCAAATTCATTAATTCATTCCCTTATGATCTGGGGGTAAAGAGCTCTCACATCTGCCAGTTGTTACACTAGATGCTCAGTTTTAATGGGTATTCCCCGCTCGGAGTTTTATCAATTGCTTTATGTCAAAATTGTCATCACTTCCTTGTCTTTATGTTTCTTTTTGTTAAGAGCTAATTTTAAAACACTCTCCCATTTATTTCAATGTCATAAAAATCTAAGCTTAACTAAACCGAAATGGTGATGGGCCTGCACTCTAACATCTTCCTTCCTCTTTAGAAGTTCCCATAACTTTCACTAACAATAAAATTCCAGAAACACTTATCTCGCGTTGGGCTCCCTTGCTACTTAGTATTTGTTCATTCCAGATGATGATCATTATCTTGATTGTTATGATCATCTCTAGCACAAAAGCACTGAGCACCCACAGGGTGCATGCCACCAGAGGAAGTTTGCTTCCTATGACACGGCAATCATGCCACAGAATGGATGAAGCCCAGAAGTGGGGTTTTGAAAAACGCAAGCTTTGTTTATGATCCTGCCCATGATGTGTTGCCTGGAATTGCTCTACACCTGTAACTTCTTGAGACTCTAGATTCTACTTGTTTAAAATTTAAGCAATGCTCATACCTGCATCTTGTCTGTCACCATGATTTTATGTGAAATCATACAATGAAGCATAAGCTCTTTAAAAATTGTCACCGTATCAGCAGAAGATATTGTAGGATTAACTTTTTTGCTATAATCCTCAACTACTGTTCACATTTTAACAGCCTTTTTTCCATTTCCATTCCAGGCCTGAAGAGCTACGTCTGTTCATGCCAATATCACAAATAAAAAAGTAGAAAGTCCAGCCAAACAGCTGGGGCTTGGGGCATGCATTCGGAAATACTGCTCATCTGAAAGCCTTGTTTTCCTCCTGAAATGACCGGCTGGTTGACTAAATTAACTAAATTAACTGCTTGTTTTGGCAACATAAATAGAAAGCCTTAAATAATTGAGAACAATAAAACCATAGAGATGGGCTCATTTTTATTTAAAATAATTGTAGTTGGTTAAATGTGTGTCTTAATGATACATCACAGTAAATTTATTCAATTTAATTTTTACAAAAACATCCAGCCAGTTAAGGTGTTGAAGTATTGATTGAATTATTTATGTCATGGCTTGTTATTCATTTTCAGTCCTCTCCAAGCAGTCCCTGATCATCTATCTCTCCACATTTTGGGGGATTACCCTCTCTCCTTTTTCTCCTTCCTCTTTAGTCAGCTTTTTCTAAGACAATGCCTTAACCTTGTCCCAAGGCACTTCCCACTTCATCTCTTGACCAGTATCGGCCAGCTCAGAATTAGCCACAGCCCACCTGGATCCTCCTACAGAATGTTTATGGTGGACCTCTTCAAGATTTCCTCTGACATAGTGTAAGAAATACAAAAAAAAAAAAAAACCAGACAGTTTTTCTTACTCTCATACTCAACATAACATTCAACACAGAACACTTCTGACACCGGATATATGTAGGTTTTATCCCCCCATACACACCAAGCAATCCTCCAGCAGACACCAACTAGGTGTCTTTATAATTCAACGCAATGTGACACTATCTACCTGGAATTAGAGTCAGATCCCGCAGGTTAAGGGCTCAGCCCCACAAGACTGCCCCCGACTTCAGCCACCATGGCAAGTAGTAGCTTCTAGCTTCTCACCTAGGCGTCTGATGAAGAACTATAATTCCAGATTCCCAGGACCCCCTCCTTGGGTTTGATTAATTTTCTAGGAAGGCTCATAGAACTCAGGGAAACATTGATTTTTGTTTATCAGTTTATTATATTAATAAAGATATGATAAAGTATACAGATGATTAGCCAGATGGAAGAGATGCATAGGACAAGAAAAGAGGGAAGGGGTGCAGAGCTTCTGTGCCCTCTCTGGCACCTTCGTGTGTTCCACAATCTGGAAGTTCTCTGAATCCTGTACTTTTGGGTTTTTGTGGAGGCTTCATTACGCAAACATGATTGATTGTGTCATTGGTGATCAACTCAACTTTTACTCCCTCTTCCCTTCAAGGGGTTGGTGGATGGGGCTGAAAGTTTCCACCCTCTAATCACATGGCTGATTCCCCCGGCAACCAGCCCCCATCCTGAGGCTATCCAGGAGCCCAACAAAAGTTGCCTCATTGGAATAAAGGATGCTCCCATCATCCCCAAAATTATAAAGGTATTAGGAATTCTGTGTCTGGAACCAGGGTCAAAGTCCAAACATCAAAAGAAAAGATTATCTGAGTGCCCCTATCTACAAGGGTTTTAGGAGCTCTATGTCAGGAACCAAGAACGGAGACTGATATATAGATAGATATATAAATATCATGTCTTTTATATATATAATTTCACACATACACCTTTATTTTGGCCCATTACACACGGAGATCTAGAGTGAACAAAACTGCAAGGCTCCATTTTGCTTCCTGAGACTTGATATCAAAGAAAACACTTTTTAGCCCTTGTCTCACTTAAACTCCTGGGCATTCAACACTCAGTCTAGGGCACCCCTTTCTTGAAACTCTTTTCCTATTGGCTCTTGGCACAACTTTTTCCTCTCTGACTTATCCTTTCCTATGTCCCTTGTTCTCCTCTTTCCTCATCCTTCTGTTCAGTTTTTTCCTAAATATCAGTTCACTCTTCATAGCTTCTTTCCTTTCAATCTTGCCCTGGGTGTCCTCACTCAATATTTCTGTGTTCTGTTCCCGTCTTCCTCCCGAGCCCCACACCTGTGTAATTCAGTGCCCAGTAGTCAGCAGTTAAAATGACCAAACTTTCTTATGCCTAGAAAGAGAAAGAGCTGGGCACTGAAGAAGCATTTTCTCTATTGTGGGAAAGACGACCAGAGAGCCTCACTTACTTATATAAATATAAGGCAAGTGGCACAGGTGTGTAACAGCACCTTTTTAAATGGTTTTATTTATATCTGTGCAATTTAACAAACCCCTGTTTACTTTGGTATGCAGAGCTCAAAGGAGGGATTGGTCCTCTTGCAGAAGCAGCACAGGGATTTTTCTAGTGGGGGAAAGACTGAGACCCTTGATCCATTCCTTGCAATACCGGAAGCTGGAGATTATGCCAGGGTGGCCCAAATCCAGGACCTATGTCAGAAAAGAGACACAACTCTCCTTAAATAATATTGTCATTGGGGCGGAAGAACAGGTGACCAGCACCCTTAATCAGCAGGGAAAAGAATGTGGATAATGTTCTGGCTCCCAGAACTTGCACCAACCCAGCATTCCGGGAAGGAAGGCAGTGGGGTCAGATTGTACCCTCAAGGAGGTGACTGTAGGAACAGATTGAACATACCATAATCTCAGCAGATCCAGCCTGTGTGTCATGAGCTACTCTTGCCTGAGCATCTTCTGGAGTATGAGGTTGTCCTCCCTCAGAAAATCTATAACACTGGGGCAGGGAGTTGCTCTGGCACCTGTGGTAGCATCCAGAATAGAGGACTTAGGAGCAGGCGACTTGGTCACAGCATTTCAGACTCAAGCCTCACCCCATGGACACACACTTTTTCAGTCTAGGCCATGTATCCTCACCATAAATATAAAACTGTAGAAAGTCCCTCTTTGACATAGACAATGCCTCATTCATCGGAGAGAGTTCTTTGCAGAAAGTAGGAGCAGAATGTATTGAAAAGTTATAAGTTGCTAAGGGAAACTAGGCCATTTTTTGTCATGGTACTTTCTCGACTAATCACAACACTAAAATGTACTCATCTAAGGCAGTGGCAGCAAATGGAATCTCCAATCCCCACTCTAAGACCTGCCTTTGGACAGTCATGTCGCTAGCTCCTCGCTGATGTCCTGGGAATCGGCCAGCCCACCCTAAGTAACACATCTCAATGGCCGGCCTGTTGCTGTGGTTGCCAGGCTGCAGAGAAGGGTCTCCACCTGAGTTACAGTTTATCTCAGTGATCCAGGTGCAGTTAGGGTGGGACTTTCCCTCCTATCCACTCATACATAACTTAAACCTGGGCGCTAGTAACTAATTAAGAACACGGGGATTCCTGGACATATTGAAGACAGGAAAAGGGACCCTTTAGATGAGATCAATTTTACTTTCCACTCATTGGACAAGATGTAAGTTCTAATATTACTTCTCTAAGGCTTTAATCACAATCACACTGTAATATCAGATTGTCCAGATATATATCTGTGGTACCTACCTGCTAAGCGTACCTGGATGAGACAGATAACACTTGTACCTGACATTCAAAATATTCCTAATGGAATTCATCTTTCCTCTTCTCCAAAATATCTTCTTTCTCCTAATTTTTTTTTTTTATGAGAATGACACCCCCTAAAGTCCCAACCAGGCAATTACTCCTCCTTCATCCTTACCCTCATTTTATCTTTACCATCAGTTCCTCTCTCTTTAAAACTGGAGAGCACTACCTCCTATCATTCTTGTCAATCACCCATCTCCACGGCCACTGCCCCATCACACACTATTTCTTACTTCTGTCCATTGTATCCTGTGACCGCCACCCATCTGATCTCCCCTCTGCGGGCATGCCCTCTGAAATCTTCCCCACCCTGGTGCCATGATACTCCCTTGCATAGAGCCCCTGGATGGTCCCCTGTTGTCTCCAGGATTAAGTCCAGACAAGTGAGTATGACAAACAATACCCCTTCCATCCTGGTCTGCTCCTAACTCTCCTGATCTCATTTATCTCTCATTTATCTCCTTCTATAAATATGGAGTGATTTGTAATTTCCTCAAACCCGGCCTGGGCTTTCATACTTCTGAGTCATCGTTTACATGGCTCCCCAGACCTAGAATGCTCTTAGCTCACCTCTCCAATGACTAATGCCTACTCATCCTTGGAAACTCAGTTCAATCCTTCCCTCTCAGGATGGATGAGAGGTCTCTCAGATCTTCTTCCACAGCTGCCAGAACACTTAACTCACAATATAGCAATAGTTTTACTGTCTCCCACTCATTGTCAGTTCCTTATAAACAAGAACCGCATTTCATTTATCTTTGCATGTCTGGCACGGAGCAAGTGTCCTACCCACAGTTGGTACTTAATTATTGTTTGCTAAATGAGTGGGTGAATGCAGGCAGAAAATCACAACTTTGTTATTCAGTCCAAGTGTCACACCCAGACTATATGAATGTGATTTACGTAGTAGAGCCAGAAGAAATTAGATGAGGATTGGAAACAATAAGGAAATTCTTTAGTTGCTAAGTCCTAATTCCCAATCATTAGCTAAGAAATTGCCAGGCAAAATTCATTAAGACAACTTGGTTGAAGACAGAATCACTAAGAAGCAAAAGGTATTGATTGATTAAATTAAGATATAGGAAAGTTATATCAATCCCTGTTCCCTATGGATCAGCTCCGTGGAAAGTCTTACGCTTAATAGATTGGGTAGAATAAATAAAAACTTACTAATGAAAATCCTAAATATGAACTAATAAAGTGATTATAAATTTTCATTTACACATTAACAGTTACAGCAAATATGTCACTATATATCTTTTTCATTACTTTGGCAATCTTTAGAGAAAATGTAGCACAAACCCTTATATTACTTTATATTACTTATATTATTTTCTTTTTCCATTTAGCCCATGTTATTCAGTATATGGATTATGAAAAAAGGTACTACTAGATTATCAAGTGCTGTAGAAACAATCTTAATTATCATGCAATGTCATTTCTCTTTTGCCTGCTCATTTCCATTCGTCCTTCCACTTTCTCAGCCCTTCTAAATTGCACAATTTCATCCTTTTTAATCATTCACCTTTTGTTCTATGATATACTTTTTATTGATTATTATCAAAATTGAAGCTCCATGCCAAGTTAAGGGAAACTGCCATAGTTAGAAACACATTTTTCTTATATGAATTCAGAGACTCTTGAAACTCAAGGTCACTTCTTGAGATAATCCAAACATTTCTGAAATTTTAAGGTACAAAAAAACCCCAAGAAGAATGACCTGTAAGTCGGGGATGGGGTGTCTGATCTCAAATCCATCTACAATTCATTCTGGGCTCTAGATAGGTCTCTTTGGGCCTTACTCAGAGAATTTTTATCAAGAGTTCAGTGGTGTCTTTCCATTCCTACACCACAGGGACATCTAAGCTTCCATAACTGACCCACATTATGGAACTTGGAATAAATATTTTAGATTTGCAGACAGCATAAAATGTGGAAAGAAGTTAGTTCTGTTGAAGATAAATTTAAAATGTACAGGAACTATGTCTCAGTAGCCCCAGAGGGAGCCCCTTCATTGATTTAATCACAGAGATAGTAGAGGGAAGTAGCCTGCCCTCAGTTGACATGCAACTGTCCCTTAAGGAAACGAAAGGGGACTTCAGGGATGAGGCGACGCGATATGGGAAGCATGCATCCATTCATTCTGTAAATATTCCACAAACACCTCCTGTATAGGCCAGGCACTTTATTAAGCACTTGGAAACAAAAAATTACTGAGACATGGTCCTTGACTCAAAGAATGAAGGGTAGAGTCAAACTATTGAAGCTGAATCAAAAAATAAAGTGTGTCTTAAAAACAACTGAGCCTTCCTCTGGGCTCCATTCTAAGTGGTTTATATGCATTGACTCATTCAGTCCTACAGTTTTCTGTGCAGAAGGCCACTGTTATGACCCCATCATATAGATGAGGAAACTGGACCTGGGAGGGGTCAAGGAATTTGCACACGGTCATAAAATTAGTGAGTAGGGGAGCCTGTGTTTGAACCAAGCCAGTCTGGCTCTACATTGCTCTAATAATGGCAGCACTGTGCTGCTTCTCAATGTGTACAACTGACAAAGGATTCATGTTTAAGACACGTAAGGAATTCCTACAATTCCAAATGGAAAAACAGGCAAATTATATGACAAGAAATCTCTAATAAGTTTAACATGAAATAGCAGAAGAGCATTAGAAGAGATGGTCAATTTTTCCATGTTGAATGAAATTGGGACCACTTATGTCTTTCAACTAGGTCATCCTGTTTCTAAGTATACATCCCTGAGAAACCTTCACATAGGTACATAAAGGAATATATTTAAGGATGCCCATCATAGCTTTGGTAGGAAAAGCAAAAGGTTACAGCAACCTAAATGGACATCAAAGGGAGAACATAAAAAGAAGTTACATGCCTATGAAGGAATATAGAACTCAGAAAGTTATATAGGTCCACTTATATATATAAAACAAGTCTCAGAAACATAATGATAAATAAAAAGATAAACAGAAAGAATGTATGGTATAATAAAACGTATGTAATATATTTTAAACCACACACAAAATAACTGTATATATGTTGCACAAATATACAAATATGCAAATAAAGTTGTGGAGGTGAATTGAAAGAATATATGCTAAATGCATAGAATGTTCAGATAATTCTGAAAATCCTGGGTGAAAAGCTGTCATTCTTAAGTACAATAAAATAACAACAATAATGATAGCTAGCACTTATTGAGTGCTTATTGCTTTCCCGGTACTATTTCACAATTATGAGTTAGGTACTATTGTTTCCTTAATTTTACAAACAAGAAAAAATGAATCATAGAAGGTTAAATATGTCTCTCCTGATCAAAGAAATTATAGATGTTGAATATGAGATTTGAATTTAGCAATCTAACCCCATAGTCAATGCTCTTACTTTATTCATACAATGATTATATTTAATATTTATAATACAGACACATATATTAAATCCCCAAACCAGTGATATGTTAGGAGTCAGAGAAAAATGTCCAAAAGTTAAAATAAGATATATGAGAATCGATAAAATGTTTTGGATTGGGAAGGTTATGCCTGGGGCTCAAGTGAGCATTGTGCTTCCATAGATATTTGAAAGATCATCATGACAGAGATGATAAATGGCTCTTCTGCTGCCACTGACCTCACAGGACAAATTGAATTCAACTATGAAATGAGGGATTTGAGTAAAACATAAAGGGGTGATAAAGACAGATTACATTTCTCAGTTTCTACCATGTGCCACTAACTGCGTTAAGTACCTGTGTATACTCTATCACACTTAATCTTCAACTTTGACTTGGGTATTACTAGTCTCATTTTATAGACATGAAAACCAAGACACAGGGATGCTAAATACCTGCCCACCTTCCCACCATCACACACTGTAGAGCTGTGACAGGAGCTCATCTGATTCCAAGGCCAAGGATCTTTCCATTGCATCATTTCCGACATAGGTCAGATGGTCCTCCAGTCCTGTGATGTATTTATACCAGTGTTTCTACCTCTAGAAAAAAAAGGTCCCAATTATTCCATCTGCCCACCTCATAGAAGTATTATGAGTACCAAAGTCATTAGGACTCATGACCGAACCTACAGAGCAATGCATTCTCAACTTTGTAATTGTCACTTTTTTTTTTTAATACAAATACCAAGTCCCTTACACACCAGGAATTTGGGGGTGCCTACTTGAGTCTAGAAGATTTTCCAATGACATTCAGAATCTTTCATTCTTTTGATGAGATACTAAATTTATTTTAAAATGATTGACTTTCCACTTATTCTTGTTTTTATTTTCCCATTGGTCTAAAGATGAGTGGGTTCTTTAATACAGTGAGACATAACTCCAGCATTCACTGTGCATTTCTGGGCTCTTCCCTTTCTACCAGAAGCTGTCTTCTGAATCTGAACAAATGTAGATTTTATTTCTCTATTTCTCCAGAATCAATCTGTTTTGACATACAAAGCGAGTATTCTTTGTGATACCTGAGGGAAAGAGGAGAGGAACTACTTGCCCACATTTTTCAAAACCCACTAGAGTCTTTGCCAGCTGTGAGCATGCAATATAGCATAGTTAATGGAGAACGGGCTTTGACATTAGACAAACCTGAGTGTGAATCCCAGCTCTGTCATTCACGGACTGCAGGACTTTGCACAGATAATTCTCCAGGTTCATTATCACAACTTTAAAATGGAAATAATAATACTTACCTTTTTGGGTAATTTTGAGGGTTCTAAAAAATATATGGAGTGTACCTAACAATGCAGCTGGAATAAAAGTCCTCAATGACTTCTTATCAACTGTAGCATCCAGAGTTTTTAAAATAAAAGGCAACTTTGGGTCATACTAGTTATACCTGGACATTTTGTAAGAAAGTACAATTCAGCCAGAGGGGCAAAATGACTTGCCCAGGGTCACATAGCCAGTTTGCAACCGAACCAGACTGGAATATAAGCTTCTGACTCTGCCCTATACTCACTTCCCTTTTATGCCTCTTTCTCTTTTCTGGTATTTCTAGACTTTCAACAGCTCTTATTTTTTGGTTCCTAACTCTTTATTCACACATGTATTTTTATTCCACCATGATGGATTTATTTTCTGGTAGTACCCACGACATCTGAGACCCATTTGGGATCTGAAATCTATTCAGATAACCTCAGAGCTCACTTTTCCTTGCTTGGTTTCTGTCACATATGAACATGCATATAGTATTTGGAGGTTAAAAGAAAAAGTTCTTAAAGGTTATTGTTAGCTCATCATTTCTTCCCAACCTTGAATTCTTCATGCTTTATGTAATTAATTTATCATAAGAAGAGTAATGTTGAAAGAAATTTCCTCTGAGTATAGGAGACGCTGAAAAATTGTTGCGAGAAGTCACAGCAGTAGTAAGACTATTGCTGAGCACGGGCTTATTAGAAAGCAAAATAAACAGCATGCTGCATGCTGACTTCATCTTCATTAAACATTCATACTGGAAATGCTTACCTTGTCTGCAGCCAAGATGTTATCCTTTGCAGAAGGAGGGGAAAAAAAAAAAGGAATCACTAAGTTAACATACTGCAAGTGTTTCATGGCTTTGGGAAAGCACTGCTATGTAAAATCTTTTAATATGTTAGCCTAAGCATTTTGGCCTTCAAACAATTTGAATCATCTTGGGGCAGGACATGATGGTGAGGAAGGCATCTAGAGAGGGGAATGAATTGACTTGCACTCTGCCATGCAGAGAAATGTAAATAAAAGTTGGAGAGGCCTTTATGCCACTGCCACCGTGGTATGTGAGTCCACTTGGCCTAATATGTTAAGAGGATTAGCACTAAAGCTGCATGAACTTTGAAATAGCCCAGTGAAGCTTATGTGCTTTCCAGTTCAAATTGGTCTTCAGCAAGACATCTCTGATCATTGGGAATCTGGCAGCCTGAGCATTCTGCCACATTCTCTGACACAAGGTTGAGCACCCTGGGTGCCAACAATGTCGTATCCCTTTTTATTTGAGGTAGAGATGGAGAAAGAGCCAGAAGGCAAAGGGGCAGGGATCATCACAGAGGTCATAGTGAAAGCTAAAATCTAAAATACTGCTCTTTCATGCTTGCACAAAGATCACAGGTTTTAATCAAATTAAATTAAAACAAACAAACAAACAAACAAAACCCTGCTGTTGCATCCTGCTTATGGTTGGCTTAAAGGGTCAAAAGAAAAGTCATTTGTCTACCCATTTAAACTAGAAGGGGCTTCACCAGGTAATGAATGGAATTCCTTGTAGGAATAAAGGCATCCTACCATGAGATTCATATGGAAAAACTAGTTTGAAAAAAGAATGGGAACTCGTAGTAAAATGGCTCTTAACTAAAGAAGCCCCTAAACCTGTTACCTTTACTCTTCAACTTAGCAAAACTGGAGGTTGGCACCAAGGAAAGGGGTACATTTCAGAATCTTCCCATCAGAAGCTGATGACTAGACATGCTGAATAATGCAGAATGTCCTGTACAGAGAGGCATCTGCATGCGTTTGGGCACATCATTGTCCCCATGGATATTTGACAACGCAAAGGCATGGTTGTGGAATCAGTGTAAAACACATATTCCCAGCAAACATAGACTAAAAAACAAACAAACAAACAAAAAACCCAACTGCTTTAAGGCATGCCACCGCCAGATACAGATTTCCTGGGGCCTTTTGCCAAGTATGCCAATAGTTTTGGAATGAGTTTACATGAACTGCATCATTCAGAAAGCAGCTGGGGAATCGTGTTCCCTGTGACTCTCCTGGGTCTCCTTTGAAGCTCCTGCTTTTGCTTCAAAGATATCGAATGACAGGAACCTTTCTTTGTTTCCAGAAGGGGGAAAAAATGTGAGGCCTGCTTAAACACTCCAGACAGTGCTATGTCATCATCACAAAAGACAGTAGCTGAGAACAGCCGTCAGCCCAGCAAAAGAAATTCTAAAGAATCGATAAAATTTGTCAATAGAGTAGAAGGTTCCTGGATTCAGACGTGGTTGTTTTCCACAAAGTGAGGATGATCCAGACCATTCAAGGATACAAACAGAGAAAAAAAATAAAATAAAAAAAGGCAAGTGCTACTTGCCAGCTTTGCAGTATTAATCCAGAAACAACAGGCTCTGTGTTTATATTTCCTTCTGGTCTGTTGCCACAGCCAATGAGTTCATGTAATAACTCTGTCACGTTCTCTTTCTCCCATTCTGTGTCCATGGTACGAAGTGAATTCATGAGAAAACCAAGAGCTAGTTTGACAAAATAGAAAATCAGTTGTACAGGCAATGAATTTTTTAGCAGAAAATATACTGTATTTTTAACAAACCAGCTGAAGAAGACATAATGCAGGATCAATTGCATGGGCTGAAATGCTTATGCTCACCACAGACATATTTTCGTTTGTAATTATGTCATGCAAAGAGCATTGCTAGGGCCCCATTTCAGACAGGCAAGAACACCCACAGAGCCATACAGTGTGCAATGTGATTGCATGCTAAAGCAATTGTCAACTATCCTTTGGGACTTTCTTGTAGGCTCTTCTTTTTTTTTTATTTTTAACCAAAAAGAAAATGTGTATAGCATTGCTAAGGGCATATTGGAAAATCTGTACAAATTCCTCAAAATATGATTCTGGGGATAAAAGTCATCTAAAAAATAAACAAATTGTCAACTTGTTTTCTGCATTTTATTTAAGAGTCTGGATCTCAAGAAAGAAGGCTGACTGATTCAGGCAATTCTAAGTTTCTGGCATTAAGGCGAAATACCAAATCTGTCTTTTGATATCAAGCCTCACTATGCTATGCAGCTCATGAGATGACTTGAAGGGCTTAAAAGATCCAAAATATCTAGTTCTTCCTTTTTGCCCAAGCTTGTAGCCTTCACTTAGACCCAACACTCTTCCCCAAGTTCAGCAGGTAAAGAAGGATGACACAAGAGTATTAACCCTGAGAGCCTGAATCTACAAATGGACAATAGCCAGACTGTATATAAAAATAGATCTCTGACCCGCAATCACCACCAACCTGCTCAGGAAACTAACTCTCAATCTATTATAATCAGCCCATGATACCAGACTACTATAAGCCAGGCTTGCAGGACATCAGACTGCTATCTCTAGTAACAGCAGCAGATGTCAGACAATAACCTTTGTAACGATGGGCTAAAATGGCCAGGACTTGATTAATAATTGACAGCCTCCCTAAATTTTGACTCTACTGCCAATTTAGGACCAACTGTAGATAAGCCAAATAAACAACCTTAATCAACCACATGGAATACCCCACTTCTAATTAGCCCACCTCCAGCTCCCCAACAACAGCCTCCCCTCAGAACACACCCAAAGCCTTCTCTTTTTTCCACTCCAAAGCTTACCCAGTCCTGGGCCTGCCTTTGAGTCTCTGCCAAAACACAATTCATAGTGGTTAATTCCCTTGTGATAGCAAGCTCTGAGTAAGTAGCTTTTTCTTGTTCTCATTTGGTTGATCTTTGTTTATTTCCACAACCCATTACTTCTTGTATATTTGTTAAGGTTCTCTTTGTGACTTACTGATTTTAGAGAACAATAACCATATTGTCAAGATTTATCTACTTGAGAATAGAGGCAAAAATCATATGTTTAGGGTTCAGATAGTGACTCTGCACACAGTCAAGAAAGGAGGTGTCACTCTAGGTATTGAAAACAGGGGCATATTAAGAAAAGACATTGATTATGGCAGAGTTGGAATTGCTGAGGTTGAAGGAAGTAATGTTTCCAAAGCAAAAAAGAGAGAATTATTGTTACACTAAGATCAGAAAGGCACTGCCACTCCTGGAGTGGATCCTGTGAGCCCACATGCACTGCTACTCTGATGGAACCACATCACACCACTCCTAAGCAGAGAAAAGGGAGCTGAACTCCCACAATGACACTAGAACCTACACCCACTGGTAGCACCTCAGGTGGCTGCCATTGCTGTGAATGCCAAAAGCTACTACCCAAAGTATTCAAATACTGCTTTTCCTTCGTTCTCTTTGCAATCTCCTGGTAGTGCCTTTCATCTGAAGAGCACACCAGGAAGCCAGCTGGCCAAAAAGGTCTGGGAAATGTAGTTTGCAGACATACAATCCCAGTGGTGGAGAGAACGGCAAGTGCCGGGTTGAGAAAACAAAAGACACTATCTAGCACACATAATAAATATGTCTGGCCTAAACTGGATCATAAATCCAAATCGGAAGAATGTTCTGACTTTTTAAACTTGCTCTGTTCTTTAAATAAGATAAAGGAGTACAGTCCATGATACTACGTTTCCATGTTCCTAGGAGGAAATGAGCAACAGAGAGGTAGGCTCCATCCTCCCTACTTCTGAAGCTACAGCCTCGGGGATGGGCCTAGGGTGGGGTGAGGTGTGGAAAGGGAGGCAGAGACAAGGCGGGAGAAGGAGGAGCTTTTCTTTCTTTTTTTTTTTTTGCATAATAAATACTAAATTTATTCAGTAGAATGAGAAATTGGCTTTTTTAAGTAGAAAGTACTCTAGAATAGCATTTTTTTCCTAATCATAGTTCTTTTATTTTATTTTTTTTTTTATTTCGGCATATTATGGGGGTACAAATTTTGGGGCTATTTCCCCCCCCCCCCCCCCCGCAGTCAGAGATTCAAAATTTCTGAGCCCTGGTTACAGACAGGAGTTACAGGTGGGTTCTATATTCATCCTGTTATATGAAGCTCAGATGTCACACCCTGTTTCTGACTAACCCTAGGTCTCTATAGCTGTTTCCAATACCCATTCATGGAACACCCATTGGATACATTCTTCCAGAATGAATCACACCCAGAATTTATAGAATTATATTCTGGGACTGTCAATGTAAGATAGTGGGGATTGATAATGAACAGACTTCTTCTTTTAGGATTCTATATATTTACTTCATTCAACCATTATTTTTTGAGTGCTGACCGTGTGCCAGCACTATTTCAGGCACAGGGAATAAAGGTAGAGAAAAAAAAGAAACTAAAAATCCCTGATCTCATACAGTGTACGTTCTACAAGTAGGACAAAGACAATAATGTAATTAAAAGATGGTCAGTATTATGAAAGAAAAAAAGAGCAGGGGATGGGGAGGGGTGGGAGGAGGAGGCAGTGCAGAGGTGGATGTTGCCATTTCAATCAAGTAGATGGGAAGGTCTGCATTGATAAAGTAATAGTTAATCAAAGACTTAAAGAAGGCGAGTTAAGAAGTCATGTGAACACTAAGGGAAGATCCTACCAGACAAAGAAAGCTGCAAATTTAAAGGTCCTAAAGCAAGATATGCTTGATGTGTTTAGAAAACAGGTCAGTGTGGCTACAGGAGAGAAGTGTCAATGAGATCAGAAAGGAAGGTGAAGAATGGCTCCTCCTCAAAATGAGATGAAAAGACATTGGAGGATTTAGAGCCAAAGAATAACATGATCTAGGCCGGGCGCGGTGGCTCACACCTGTAATCCTAGCTCTCTGGGAGGCCGAGGCGGGCAGATTGTTTGAGCTCAGGAGTTCGAAACCAGCCTGAGCAAGAGCGAGACCCTGTCTCTACTAAAATTAGAAAGAAATTAATTGGACAACTAAAAATATATAGAAAAAATTAGCCGGGCATGGTGGCACATGCCTGTAGTCTCAGCTACTCGGGAGGCTGAGGCAGGAGGATCGCTTGAGCTCAGGAGTTTGAGGTTGCTGTGAGCTAGGATGATGCCACGGCACTCTAGCCCAGGCAACACAGTGAGACTCTGTCTCAATAAAAAAAAAAAAAAAAAAGGATTACATGATCTGATGTAGGGTTTTGTGGGCTCCCTCTGGAGACTGTTAATGGGTGAAAGTTAAATGGGTGGAAGGGGATACGTGGGAATGCAGGTGGTGAGGGTAGATGCAGGGAGACCCTTGCAATCCTCCAGGTGAGAAGCATCCCATGGCGGTGGCAGTGTCCATAAGTAGTTTGTTCACATAAATAAAAAAAGGGAATTATTTGAGCTAGCCAGAATTATATTTGCAACATTATATTTGAAAATCCATTCCAAATATATCCTCTTAATGATGCTAGGTTAGCAGTATCAACCTTAGGCCTGCATATTATGCCAAAATCCACATATTTTCCATTTCTGTGCCCTGCATGTTTCCTTTGGGCTGAAAATGTGTTGCTCTTGGATCATAATTAATAAGACAAATAATGAAATGCATTTCATGTAGAGCACCTATCTTTTTATTCACTTACAGTGTAGTTTCCAAATGAGGACTATTCTAACAGAAAATGATTTTGTGAATACTTACATACAGCTGTATTTTTAATACCCAGAGATGAAAATAATACATAATGACAAAAAACTACTATAAAATCAGTAATGCTTGAAAATACCATATTTTATAAGTACAACAGCATCTCTACTCAACTGAAAAGTAATTGCAGGTATAAGCACAAAACCAAATACTTATGATTCACTGACTACATGTAGGGTGCATAAGGCCCATGTCATTGTCATGGAAATAGTCTTTGTAGAGTCAGGCAACCTTGTCTGAAGCTACCTAGAAGTCATTTAAATACGGAGATCACTTGTCACCTTGACAGGAAGGGCAAGAAATGAATTCAGAATAGAAGAAAATAGTAACTGATTAATGAAAGCTAGGCAAGTGATTTAGATGAGTGAGGGCTGTGGACTCAATTTTTCTTAGAAGTAAAGAAATGAGATATCTCACATTAAAGATGGTGGACCAAGGTGACCACATCCTTGTTAAATCTTGGATTCTATGGAGTCAGTGACTATAAAAGAAATCATGTCACCAGTTCCAGACCTCACCCCCAACAAAATCTCAGGCCAATTAGCAGCCTCCTGGAGCTAAGGAGATAATTTAAAATTTAAATCCCATAATAGGCAACATCACAATTGTTTCCTTAAAGGGAAAATTCTTTAAGAAGAAATCAAGTAAATTGTACCTCTTAGTATTCATATTTTTATGTTAGATTTAGAAATAACTTATATATATATGAGATATTTTAGATATGGAAAATATGTGAGAGAATTTGACATATTAGGAGGTTCTAATACAAAATAAATCTTATGATTATAACAGAAAATATGCAATTAAGGGATTGATTTAGACTTATGATATTAACTTGAAATCGTATACTTTTGTGTATAATATTGGAACAATTAAAGCATTGGTTCCCAAACCTTAGCATGCATCAGAATGACCTGGAAAAATCTGCAGTTTCTGGTTCAATGGATTTGGGGTGGAGCCTGAGAATTTGCATTTCTAATAAGTTCCCAGGGGCTGTTGATATTGTTGGTCCAGGGACCGCACTTTGAGAACCACTGATTTAAAAGCTTTTGAGATTCACCTTAGTCATAAGCTAAATTTATTAAACTTATAAGAATTATTTAAGAACTTGAGAAAATTTATTAGTCAGGCTACTTAAAAAGGAAGTCGATGATATTAAATTTATAAATGCAAGAAGAATGTTCTGACTTTTTAAACTTGCTCTGT
>NW_012141635.1:7439015-7440026 GCF_000956105.1 Propithecus coquereli
TAATTAAACTATTTTAAAAACTGCATATAAAGAAAAACAAAAATCTTCCACATTATTAATAAACTGTTATAGAACTACAGCTTTTAAAAATTATCCTGTCTATATATGGAGGATATTTTACTCAGTAGAGACCAAAAGAAAAATTTAAGAAATCGAAATTTAAAACTTGTGAATGAAACTGCATTGAAATATTGAACTCTATAATGAGCTACTAATTGCCATTGTTATGGTCATAATACTTGCCCCTTATACCCCCACACACATCATATTAGCATTTTAAAAAACTGTATCTAAATCATTGCCTCTCTTCAGGAAATTGTTTATTTTCAATAACCTTTAAAGTAGGTTGGATGGTTATTATTTCCTTTCATTTAACAGATGAGAAAGATATCGGGAACCAGGACACCCGGCTTCTTATCTGTGGAGCTGTAACAGACAGCAGCAACCTAGTGAATCACGATTATTGGTCACCCTGTGCACTCCTATTGGCCTGGGACCTGTCACACAGCCTCTCTGGGGTATGTCCCCATCTACAAAATGAGAATGGAGAGATCTGCCCTCCCCACCTCATAGGCTTACAGGAGAATCAAACAACATAGTACAGGCGAAAACATTTTTAAATATATAAATTCAAGGTATTTGCTGTTACTCTTTTTAAACTATCCGAAAATCACTGACACTAATTGTCGCATGCTTCATATTGTTTGGAAGGCAAGCACTTAGGAGATGCCTCTAAATGTTAGTTCCTTTTCTTTTCTCTCTTGATGGTAAGAAAATGTTTAAAAGTTTGTCATTTTATAGAATTTCAGAGTTTACAGGAACTTAAAGGTCATTTTATTCAATCTCTTCACAGCACCGCTGATGATATGTTAGGCAGCCTCTGAGCACTTGAATTGAAAGTCAAACTTCCCACTTCATGGGGCACTTGTCCTCTTTGGGCCCATACGAAGTGTCATTCTGTTTCCCACAAGTCTAACAAGTACTTCAATGAGCTCCAACAGAAAAGATAAA
>NW_012141635.1:7441604-7459086 GCF_000956105.1 Propithecus coquereli
ATTAAAATAATGTCCTAGAACTTACACTTTGCTTCTTTTAGAATCCATTTCATAGTCTTCTCCAACAAACATTAAAAAAAAAATACTATGAAGAATGGGGTTAAAAGCCTAGCTTATGTCATCTTTAGTAAGAAACTGGCAGCAAAATATCAAGTAGCCAAAAAGGCTGAGACACATGGTGGCCACACAGAAGGCAAAAATTTAATATTATTTCCTTCATTCTATGGATCTGGAGGAAACTGATTTAAACAGGATTAAAGTTTTGAACAGGTGAAACTTCCCATATGATTTTTCTTTATCTTTTCAAGATCTATAGAGATAAAACAAATCACCCCCAAAATACGATTTTGGGGGGAAACCATGATAATTCTCTCTTTTAGGGAAAGAAAGAAGCCCAACGAGGCAGTAAAGCCGGTGACTGGCAGAAATGGCAGATCGAGGTGGTCACTGTGCCTCACATTGAAACCAAAGCTGTGAGATGAAGCCACCGCTGGCCATCACACCTGCCGACAAATGCACCAGCTACCCGAGGTGGTGAACATGAAGCCAGGAGCACATCCCAGCGGGATCAGCCAGAAGCTTGGCGTCTTTCTTTGGCGTCTTTTGTGATGACAAAAACACTGTCTCAAAGGTCAGGAGAGCTGCTCTGTGAGCAGTGGGGAGGTCCAAGAAAGGCGAAAGAGCTTATTGAGTTCAGCAAAGTTCCCCGTGCAGTTTCTGTTTTCATTGTCTTCATTTTCCTGGGCAGCTAATCATCATGGACATGGAACGCTCAATGCCATGACCCTGCCAAAGCCAGGGTGGTAGATGGAGAAGATGACCAGGGCAGAGCACAGAGGGGGAACAGACATGGGAACAGAGCGGGGTGAGGCAAAAGGGGAAAGAGTGAAGGGTGGAATCACCCTCTCTTCACTTGAAAAGAGTGACACTAAATGCCCAAGTCAGAAAGCTTCTGCTTCAAGAAATATCTACTCTTTTGTTCTCCACTGAGAATGATAATGATCTAACAGTCTCTCTGAGCCTGGATGCCCCTTGCTTACTCGACTCCTCTGCTGTGGAGTAGGGGTGTGAATCACAAAAACAGTCCTCCCTGAGTATCCTCGGGCCAGGACATCCTGCAGATACCAAAGTCCTCAGATGCTCAAGTCCCTTATATAAAATGGTGTAGTACTTGCATATAATCTATGCGCCTCCTCCTGTATATTTCAAATCATCTCTAGACTACTTATAATACCTAATACAGTGTAAATGCTATGCAAATAGTTCTTATACCATATTTTAAAATTTTTATTATTTTTCATTGTTGTATTGCTATAATATATATATTGTTTTCATATTTTCAATTTTCAGTTGAATCCTGGATGCAAAGCCTGCCAATACAGAGAACCAACTGTTAACACTAATGAGGAGACAGCTGCCACTTAGTCCTATCTCCATGGTCCTGAGCAAAATATCCTGGATTATTTAGTAATGGTCATTTGCAAACCAGCAGTCCCCTAAGACTGCTGTTCACTATCATGCATGGCTGTTGCCCAGTATCTTGGCTTTGAGTGATCACTTCATCTCTCTGGACCACAACTTCCTCATATGTTAAGGGAGGCACATGAGCTTAGTGGTCTACTGCTCAAATGCCCCCATTCTCTCTCTTTTTGGGAATTAGTCACAAGGATTCTCCATGTCTTGCTTTGCTGTTGCATTGTTTTCTTTCTTGGTTTGCTAGTTTATTCATTTGTTGGTTTGTTTTCACAAATAATTGATTTAATAAAGTTTTATAGAATAGTTTGTATTTATGAAACACTTTCTATTTAACAATCAATTGTGAGCTATAAGAATGATACCCCTCCATGCCTACCCCACTGAGTGGTTCTTTGCCCTGTGTCCCTGGCCCTTTCCGTCCTCTCTGCCTTGTGAAGATGCAGCAACAAGGTGCCATTTATGAAGCAGAGAGTGAGTCCTTACCAGATACTAAATCTGCCAGCACCTTGATCTTGGACTTCCCAGCATCCAGAACTACGAGTAATAAATTTATGTTATTTAGACATTACCTAGTCTAAGGAATTTTGTTATAGCATCCTGAATGGATTAAGACAGTCATCATAGGAGCTCACTAGAATACCAACTCTCTATGAAAACCAATAAAGAAAATCAATCAAAAACTTGTCTTTCTTTACAAATTATATTTCAAATAGTTGGTGAAAGAATGGTCTTCTTTAAAATGTACAAAGAATTATAGACTTAGAAAATCACTATTTTATTTATCATGAAATAAATAATGGATATAGACAATGATTGTCATACATATTAAAATCATAGTGTGAAATGTTCATTGCCAATTTGATAATGGATGGATGAGCCAAAACAACCTGAACCCACTAATTCATCTTGGCATCACTGAAAGGGGAACAACTAGATATTATGGGCTTTATGTTGTAACACAGCATCAGTGGAATATTCTTATCTAAACAAAAACTGAACATGAATGGAATGAATCTCTAGATTCTGCTACCAACTTTCAGGAAATGGAGAAGACTGACAAACAAGCTAAAGGAAGAAAACATTCACTAGAATCCAGAATGGATTCTTTCTACATGAACTGGTTTCTAGAACAATTCAAAGGAATGAAAAGAAAGTGAGAGGGAATGCTGGTTATATTAGTAGTCTAAAAGGGACTTAAAAGACAACCAAATGCAAGATGTGGGTCTTGTTTGGATCTTCATTCAAATATACTAACACTAAAAGGACACATTATTTAGACAGTTGGATGGTTTTCCTAGCTCTACCCCTGGGCCAAAAGTTTAAATTTCTTTTTTTTACCCCTTAAAAGAACAACAGACTATTTCCCCACATATGGCACAAGCCTGAATTTTTTTTAATTTAAAGGACGCGTTTTAAAATCTTCATTGTCATAGATTTTAGATCTTTGTAGCTATCCAACATCTTTGAATAAACTCCTTACATTTTATTAATTTCTTGCATTTAAAGTCCCTCCTTCCCAAGGCAGAAAAAGAAAATTCCCATCTCTAGACTCCCAAGTCTTGAGGATTCCAACAATGAGATGCACATATGTCCCGAATCTGAGATGAGAGACAAGAGGAGACCACTGTGAGAGGGGAGTACATATTCTAGCAAACTTACTAGCAGAGACCGCAGGAGGAGTGACAGTGGTGCAGCCTCTGGCCTCCAGTCTTGACAATCATGGTGACATCCTGCAGTGGGTTGGTCATTATACCTGGCTGAGTAGATTTAGATCCCAGCTCTCTAGACCTCCTAGAAATTATTATCTGCTTAAAGGGTATATGGGTGATAATGTTGGTTGCAACCAAGACTCCTGAATGCCAATCGCCCAGAGCCTCTTTGCTATTTTCCTGGGATTAGTTTTATTTTTACAACAAATTTAAGAGGTGGTTACTATTATTAATCCCTTTTTACTGGTAGAAACCTGAGACTGGAGAGGTTATGTACCTTCTTCAAGTTTACAGAATGATTGAGTGTAAAAGCTACATGCACTTGGATTCCCCAGTCACCTTCCCCTGTTCTGCCCAAACTTTGTATTACGCTGCCTCTCTGTTGACGTTGACAAATAAATGAATACTCATCCAGAAGGAGTATTACTATTACTCATCTAGACCTCCTAGAAATTATTATCTGCTTAAAGGGTATATGGGTGATAATATTGTTTGCAACCAAGACCCCCGAATGGCAGTCACCCAGAGCCTCTTTGCTATTTTCCTGGGCCAGCGGGTAAAGTATTATAGTGTCCTGTGCAATGAACTATTATTTTGAACAAATCAAAGGAAAGAAAAGAATGTATTTAAGAATGGTTTAGGGCTTCAGAAGACTCAGATCTATGCAATTGTTTCAGCTCTAGTTCTGCATCTCATGCTGGCCCAAGATTCAGTATCCATCCCTACGTGGACACAAAAATCCCAATCCCCAGCCCCTACTCCAGGCCTATATTGGACTTGATACTGTACTGTAGTGGTCAGCAAACTATGGCCTGGTGCCTATTTCTGTAAATAAAGTTTTATTGCAACACAGCTACACTCATTCATATATGTATTGTCTATTACTGTTTTGGGGGCTATGATCAGAGTTGAGTAGTTACAACATAGAACACATGGCCCCAAAAGCCTAAAGAATTTACTATCCGGCCCTTTACAGAAAATGTTTGCTGACCTTTTCCCTACTAGAACAAAAAGGCATTATCTTTGAGTTTCCATTTTATTTCTGGTACCTGATGATTTTTCTTATTGTGTCAAATTTGAGAGAAAGAGAGACAGAGAGGGGCAGAAGGAGAGACAGAGAGAGAGGGGAAGAAAGAGAAAGAGTCTTAATTTTGGTTTTATTCCTTTGCAGGGAGCAGTCCCCACACAGTGTTGAGTGCACCTTGTATAATACACACAAACCTGAAATGAAGTTTGAGAAAAATTACATGTTGTCATAGAAAAGAGGGAGTGGCACAGAAATAATGAGAGCTGCAATACAATTTATAATTTATTACCATGTACACATGGACACCTTCTTTTATTAGAATCTCATTTTCCCCTCTCCTTATATATTTTAAGGCTATTTTCTACTTTCTTTTCAAAAACGTTTTCGACTCTCTTTGATTCATAAGTATGCACTAATTAAGAGTCACAAACTAAGGGTTAGGGTTAAGCTTAGGCTAAACACAAAAAGGGTTAAAATTTATCATCCAGTCCTCCTTCTGGAGGAGTATTCATTTGTCAACACCAACAGGGAGGCAGCATAATATGAAGTTTGGGCAGAATGGGGGAAGGTGACTGGGGAATCCAAGTGCATGTAGCTTTTACACTTAATCATTCTGTAAACTTGAAGGAGGTACATAACCTCTCCAGTCTCAGGTTTCTACCTGTGAAAAGGGATTAATAATAGTAACTGCCTCTTAAATTTGTTGTAAAAATAAAACTAAAAAATCCACATATAGCATTTAGCTTAACGTCTGTTCCATAGCAATATTTTCATGAGTACCAGTTATTCTTATTATCATCATCATCAATATTACTGCTAACTATGGTAATGGAAAATAAAATGCTGTGTGTTGGCCGTGGATTCTTATCCCACAATGCTAGACGTGAAGAAGAGGAAGGAGAGGAAAAGAAGGAAGAGGAAGAAGAAATAACTTTACTCTGTTCCCTTAGAAACCATCCCCTCAGTCTTTTTTGTTTTTTTATGAGGTAGAGTCTTGCTCTGTCGCCCAGGCTAGAGTGCAGTGGCATCTTCATAGCTCACAGCAGCCTCAAACTCCTGGGCTCAAGCAATCCTCCTCCCCAGCCTCCCAAGTAGCCAGGACTACAGGCACACACCGTCATGCCTGGCTAAATTCTTGGTCATTATTGAGGCTGGTCTTGCCCTCCTCCCATCTCAGGACTGTCCACATTTCCTGCAAAATGGCCTTTTATTTTTTTCTTATTCCACACTCCCTAAGTCCATGGTTCTTGAAGGGCAGCTTTATTACTTCCATGCAAATTTCCCTCACCACCCCCGGGTAAAAATTTTAATGTTCAGTTCTCAGCACCACCACATCCCTATTACAACCTTCACCCTCTGCTTCTCAGGGAACTTCACAGCGAAGCCGGGTAACTGGGTGCTGGTCCTAGCTACTCCTGGGACCAATAAACCCAATCCTTCTTCCCAGTATCTGAATGTCCCAAATCTCCCTGAAACCTATCACTTTCCATTGCCTTTCCACCAGATCAACTTCTTATGATCCCACCCAAATGGCCCGTTAAAAACTCTGACTTTTCTCATTCGAAGGGTGCAGCGTGGGGAATGAAATACAGGAAGGAGGCATTCTTCTTTCTGATTATTCAGTTACACTGTAGATTAAACGAGCAAGTAACGACACCATGGTGAGGAGAAATGAGAAGGGAGGACGACATAGTGGGCAGCAGAGTACCTCTGGTGGAGGTGATGGACAGCTTTGGTGTGTCCACCCCACGTGAGTACTGTATAATCAATATTACTTTTTCCACTTGGGCAAATGCACTTGGTGCATGAGTCCCAAATACAAGTAATTACCCCGTTGTTCTAAGTTCTATGTTCATCTTGCTTCTCAGGCTTCGACCAGTTTATTTTCTCACATCCTGCCTAGGAATTTATCTCTAGTTCTGTGATAACTAACCCAAGAGTATCAGGAGCTCCTGGAGCAGTTTTGCAAGAACGACAAAGACAATTAAGAGTGAAAATAAAACCTACCCAAACATGAGATTATTTTCTTTATCGGATGGAACATAAAGAGGAAACCTAATAACGTTTGTCAGGCAGATAAAGGGGTCTTCCACAAAGCACATCGACCAACTGCTCTTTGTGGTCATGAAGGCAGGAATAAGAGGAAGCAACTTAATCTGAAGCCTGGGGGATTTAGAGACAAAAGAGAGCTTGGTGACACTGAGGGTCATTAAGCACTATAATCTGCTTGATAGGGATGCCACAGAGGTTTGGATTTACTGACCAGCTTTTATGCTGAAGAGAGGGGAGGAAAGTAATGTTCTCTGATTGTCTCCATTGGTTGTGTGAATGCCAAGACCTACACTGTTTAGAGCTGTGCTATTTAGAAAAATGCAATATTTCAGTTAAAATTTTTAAAATGCTTAAATCATCATAAAAGTATTTCCATTACACCTTTTAAAATAATATAATGATTTACTTTGAGCAGTTAAATTATAAAGGGCCAACTACAAGGCCGTATTTAAATAAATTAAATTCACTGTATTAAACACATTTCTGCCTGTTATAGGCTGAATTGTATCTTTCCAAAATTCATATTTTGAAGCCCTAAGCCCCAGTTTCTCAGAATGTGAACTTATTTGGAAATAGGGTCATTGCAGATATAATTACTTAAGTTAAGATGAGGCCAGACTGGAGCATGGTGGACTCCTAGTCCAGTATGACTTGTGTTCTCATGAAAAGGGGAAATTTGGTTACAGTTTTGCATAGACAGAAAACACGAACACACAGGGAGAACATCATGTGAAGATGAAAGCTAAGGTTGAGGTGAAGCTTCTGGAAGTCAAAGACTGCCGAAGATTGCCAGTGAACCACCAGACACTAGGGGAGAGGCATGGAACAGATTCTTCCTCACAGTCCCCAGAAGGAACTCCCCATGCTGACACCTTGATCTTGGACTAGCCTCCAACAATGACACTAAAATTCTAAAATTGACAACAGTGTCTGCATTAAAGTCACTCGGTTTGTGGCATTTGTTATGGCAGCCGTAGAAAACTAATACACTGCCTCTGGCCACAAAGAGACTTTAGTCTAAAGAAAAGTATCTAGCACTATTCCCAGGTGGACACCAATCTGCAGCTTGCTTGTTAAAAAGTCTGGCTGTGATGTCCGGCAGCTCACCAAGCCCTCCCTATCTCCTCTTCCCGAGTCACTCATCACCATCACACATCACAGCCACACTTCCCACCCGTAAGAATTGTGCTCAGATATCTGTCATCACTCAAATGCACCTGACCCCGTGTTCAGACATAGGCTGCCCTACCCAGTTAGTCAGCTCTAGTAGCATAGATCACGGCAGTGTTAACATACAGCAATGCAAAGTTATGCTCTGCTTTAAGCTCATAGTCTAGGCAACTTAATGACCAAAAATAATGGTGCTGATTCAGAGTGGCAGTGAGAATTACACTAAGTCAAGTTGTGCATGTGTGCATGTGCCTATGCTTTGTGTTTTCGACTGTTTGTCAAGCTCCCTAAAGCTCAATTCAGTCAAAGCTCTTAGTACTTGAAAGAGTCCAAAACGATGTCATAGTAAGGAAAAAATGAGAACATTGGTCTTGACTAACCATTAGATTGGTTGATTGAAAAGTTAATTCAGTGATATAGCTTTCATTCAATCTCCAGTATGTGCACCAAATATTTCTTGGACCTTTTATATTTCCCTTGGTGGTATATATTCAAACATCTGGCATCCAATCAATTCTCCCTGCCTATTACCTCTCATTCCCACTCCATACAAAAAGAAGGCAAATATCTTCCTATGTTCAGTGTGAGGAAGCTGCTTACATGCTAATTGTCTGCAACCATCCTCAAGTTTAACTTGATTCTTTTCATCCTTCTACATGTAAAATTTGTTTCTATTTTCAAATTCAGCATCCTCGAATTGTTTCTGTCAAGCCTTGCCTGAGCAGAAAACAGATCCTTGGGAAATCAGAGAAGAGGAAGAGAAAAGAGCAATGACTTGGGAAAGATGGGGCTTTGGTTGCTTAAAGACTGAGCCAATTATCTCATTACCCCAGTTTCCGGCCCACTGGCCTGTGGAATGAGCACTCCTGGGTCACTCTGGGTTCTGGGGCGCCGACTGGGCTCTGTGCTCCACCCCTCCAGCTGCTGAGTTCATTCCTATTCCTGAGACAGTCTTTCATCTACTCAGTTCTCAGGTAGGGAGTATTTTTAATTGTACAGCATGCTACACTATCTGTATTTATTTATCTTGTAACAACTAATTCATCACTTAAGTTTAAGGAAAAGTTATTTGATCCCAAAGGATAAAAACTTCCCTTTACCAATCAATCTTCATCTACTCTACTGTAATTATGGATTATTTACCCACATCACATCTCCCTGGCAGCGTGTAGCTAAGACATCCCTTGCTAACAAATGAGATAACACACAAGGTGATTTGTCATTATTGCAGGTCATTAGTTCTTAAGCCTTTAAACCTGTCTTTCCACAATAGCTATCTTTACTACAGTGCTGGGTCATGGAAGATCTGGGAATTTAGACTTTCTTAGAAGGGAAATAATCTGTTTGCTTACATTTTCCAACCCTCCCCCCAAACACACACACAGCAAATCTCGAAGGGAGAAATGTTAACGAGAAAACTAAATCAGAAAGGTCAACTGTTGTTTGGTTAAGAAAGAAAAATGTATTAAATGGAGTCACTTTAAATATAAGGAATTATAACTTTACACAAAAGTTAAATTATATTCCTGCATTGACATTTTGCTGATACAGATTCATTTGTTACTACTGGCTTCTACCGTCAATCAGTCTAAATGAGGAGGAAAAAAAGACTGCCTTGTGGCTGAGACCACTGCCTTAATCATGAAGACTCCTGCAAGGAATACGTGCATCATCTCTTTCCTCCAGTTTGCTGCTAAGAAAATATAACTGTGCTGCCCTCTAATGGTGTCACCTTCCAGGTTTAAGGTTGCTAGCACTGAGCTGTGTAGCCACCATTGTAAGGGACATCATCAGATATGAAATGCAGAAGACGGACTCTAAACCAAACTCACATCATCTTTCCCAAAAGAATCACCATTGTTTCATCAGTACTAGAATTGTCACTTTTCTACATTTGTATTTGACTCGAGAAATTACGGAGCCCTCAGAAGCCAATACCATATACTTTTTCATTAATGGATTATGGAGCAGGAAGGATCCTACTTTAGGTTGTGATGCAATGTATTCTCATTGAGAACAAAGAAGACATTTTTCAGGAAACAAGCAAGACCTGAAGTGCGTAGCAGTACCTTTTAAGTGGACTGGTGATCTACAGCATTCGTATCTATCTGTCTGTCTGTATGTATGTATGCATTTCTCTTTTAAATTCATTAACCTGAGTATCTTAATCTGTTTTGGTAGTTTCCTTTATGCCAGATTACTTCGTGCTATTTACAAAATTGCAAATGCTATTTACATTTCACTCCATCAAAAGTTAAAACCAGAATCTTCATCCAAGATTGACAGTTAGAGCCTCCAGATTCTCTACTTCCAGACCTAACTTGTAGTGGACTCCATAGAGCTGAAAGAGAAAGTAGAGAAAACATTATGGCCTGGATGTGTTTGGCACACTTTTCAGCCCAGGAACCTGACCTTCGATTACCCCTCAAGTTTGACAAAGAAAAGAATCAGCCCATAATTACAGGCAAGTGCAAATAGGAAGGCTTCTTCCACACAGCCCAGGGAAGACCTGCATCTAAACTAGCTGATCAAGTCACATAAATATTAATAACACTGTTTAAAGTGGCATGTGGTTCTATTGGCCACGCCTCAGTCAGAGCAGCTTCTATAGCCCAGCTGCTAGTTGCTTTCTCTGAGATCCATTTATAAATAATTGAAGTGTTTAGAGTGAAATTACCACCCTGTATATGAAAGAGATCATTGTGTGAGTGCCCATCAGATGGGGAATCCCAAATTACTGTTAGGTTGAAGGAGATGGAGCAGGCCATATTACCAGTGTGTGTCTGTGTGTGTGTGTGTGTGTGTGTGTGTGTGTGTGTGTGTGTCTGTCTGTCTGTCTGTCTGTCTGTGTCTGTGTGTCTGTACATCAGGAATCTCCTACAGGGAAAAGGAAGACAAGAAGCTGCTTCAATTGTTCCTTCATCTTCTCCAGGTGAGTGGTCTAGGTCAAAACACTGGCTTTAACCCGAAGCTTTTGAACTTTCATCAAGCTGGGAAATAGGGATTATAGTAAGGGAAAAAGAAAATTGAGAAAGAGAAAAGCAAAATGTCAGAGTGCAATAGCGTTGCCACTATAGCAACACAGAAGTGTGTTTTGAATAGTTAAAGAAAGATTCAACTCACACATATAAACAGAATTTTTAGTAACATTACTCTAAAGAAACCAAGGAAATAAAACTGCATTAGATAGCAGGAGAGAGAAGAAAAGTATTATAATTCTATCATTTCAGAAATAATGGTTTCTGGAGGTTGGGGGCAATACATTGGCAAACTTCTTCACATTAGACTACACAGCAGTTTTGTCTTCAATAATTTTATTCTAGGATGTAAGAAGAACCAGTGTGTATATGGTCAACAAGTGCCAATTCCAGATTGAGTGAATTTTCACTTTAAAAATTGCAAAACATCCTCATTCTTATCTCCCCAAAACAGATTTCATTAATTCTGAAGGGAAGTTTCAGTCTTAATTTATTAACAAATAGTTTCTCATAAACATTTTTTTAAAAACATGCTGATGAAACTAATTTGGAAAGGTCAGTGCGAGAGATTAAAAAATAAATACTGTATTTCTCTCTTCTAAAATTCTCTGAGATAACTCATTCTTCAAAGTAAGAAACTATCAGCCCATATGTTTTATCAGCAATTATTTATTGAGAAGCTTTCCTGTTTAAAGGATGGTACTAGACTCTGTGGGGGGTTCAGAGATTTATACAGCAAGTTTCTGCCCTCGAAGAAGTTGTAGTACACAGAGATGTTCCAGCAGAATAAATCCGTTTCTACATTGATTTTTGGATCATATCTAATTCAAAAGATTTCAAGACAACTCTCCCCTACAGAGTCTACTCAATTCCTATTGAATCATAAATATGGGAAATGCAATAGAGATTTTTTTTATATAAAATATTGCTATAAAGAGAGAGAAGCCACTAATGATAAAGTCTGAACTCACAACTCTAGTAGCTTTGCAGTGAGATTATATTTGATCAACTTGGAAGAATCATCTGTAGTTTCTCAGAATAGCAAGAAATTCTGAGAAGGATGAGATACAGTTCAATTGTTCTGTTTAACCTCTAGAGCCTGTGCTATCACAGGAGAGGATTCTAATTGGACTGGGGCCTCAGATAAGGGAAAGGGAGAAGGGAAGCCAAGATATAATTCTGATATATTCAAAAGGCGTTATTACCTGGAAACACTAAAATAGGCTGGTGCTGAGACAGCTGCTATAATTGAAGCAAATATCATTTGTATCGTCAGCTCACATACTCACTTTCAGCTGCGCTCAGTTACTGAGCTAACCATTTGTGCTACCCAGACTCTTCGTGTGTTCAGCCAAACTGTTTAGCTGCCACATTTCTAGGATTCTGCACATCCCTGTGTCCTGTAGAAAACCATGGGGGAGGCACACACGCTCTTTTTCTTCAAATTCAGCTTCCCTTAGGAATATGAGCTGCATCTTTGGCGGCATAATGTGGGAGGTGAGGGTGTTATATCCTCACAGGCAGCTGTTCCATACTTAGATAAATGTTATATCTGTCAAGAGCGTTGGCAGGAGGGAGAAAGAGACCTGGAAACCAATGGGCATAAAAAGCTAGACAATAGAGAAAATATTTTCTATCCATTGCTTCATTTATTTTCTGCATTACTCTTGGAATGTTACTCTGAAATTCCCTATTAGTGTGTTTCATCCATTGTCTTGTTTATTTCATCCATACTCTTGGAGGCTTGCTCTGAGATCCTGTATGGATTTTACATCCAGATCTACAGATGCCATAAAGGTCACAATCTATCATAACGAGGTGGTTTTGGAAGAATGCTACCAGACTCGTGGGCAAACCCACGTGCATTAGTGCATGCAATCCAGCTACTTCATCAATACAATCCCTCCTTCTCTTCTTATACATTGGCTGAAAGTACAGCCTCTCAAAGAAGATGGAGCCAGCTTTGAGAATGAAGGCCTTAGAGAGACCCAGTGATCTCTGCCCACGGATTCTCGTGGTCATTGAAGGAAAAAAATAAATGCCCTGCAGTGCAAAGTTTTGAAGTTTATGTGACAGAAAAGCACCACCCTGTTGATTTGATTAATCTAACAGTGCCTCTTTTTTCTCTTGAAATGAAGCCTCAATCTTGAAGAAGGAAGATTTTCCATTGGAAGGATGATCATTCCACCCTTGGGGAGCTGAGCACCAAAATATCATTGAAGCAATCTCACATGGCCCCTACAAATCTTCATGTCCCTTTTAAAGTGTCCACAGTTTATGAGGAAGTGTCCACAGCTCCTGGTGAACACCTACAGAGCAATTCTGGACAGACTGATAAGCTATATGCCACCCAATGAGGTACCAGTGTCCCTCTTAAAGTCCCTCTCCGCTCATCTGACATTCACATTTTTGATATGTCTGACTCTCCACTACCTTGTGAGATATTTGAGAATAGGTAATATGTCTTTTCCATTTTTATAGATCTAGTCTCTAGCATAGTAGTTGGAAGACAGTAACTTCCATCTAAGTGTTTGCTGAATTGAACTAACACCGTATTTCCTATATAAGGAGCCTACCCCAAATCATAGGGTTATAATAATCAACATATGTCTAGAAGATTTGCTCCTTTACTCTTAACAACTGAAAAACAGTAAAATATTCACAGCATTGCTGGTCTAACATGGGAAATTTTCACGTATGAATGTAGATACATAATCTAAAATTAACTAAAAGGACCAGTTTTACTTCCGTTAGAAAGTGACTTTAAATCCCCAAGTAAAAGATTAAGCTCCACATGATAAATGATCAGACCTTAATTTTGTGTTGCCTGACATTTATGAGAGTTCAGGAGAAGACATTTTGATCATTTTTTTTTAATAAAAAAGGAAAACTTTTACTTTTGGGAAATATCATTCTGAGAAAAAAAAGAAAAATTTGAGTTAGTCCAGTTTTACAATGTGTGGTTGCAATATACCTTAACTCTGAAATTCACATCATTACATTACATACCAAGGGTGAGCCAGGCCCTTAGGAAGAACTGAGATCCCCTGGCTGTGTATAAACTCAGCCTCAGAGTGTCCGAAGTAGTAAAAATATAAAGTCTTTAAAAATAGGCTAGATGCATGTGTTTATTATAAATACTAAGGAGACAGGCAACACATGACCTCTCCAAAACCCTTTAAACATAAAATTCACAGAAAGAAAGATTTCTTTGGAATTAAGTGAACTATTGCGCTTGAAAATATTTCATAAATGTCAAAGCATTAGGAATCTGTATCATATTATTAGCATATTATTAGTGTTTAACATTTATGAAAGATACCTCTGCTTTACCTCTTCAAGTTGTCCAGCTGCGTAAAATACTAACTGTGCAAAAATGAGTGAATTACTTAAATTTTCTGAAACTTTGTTTTCTCTTCTGTAGATAAAAGGTAGTAATCCCTCCAAGCACTGTGATGAATCTTAAATGAGATTATCAACATGTCAGAAACATTAAATTTGTTATTAGGTACATGTTCTGCTCACTCACCTTCTGCTATCAAAATACAATGGTATTTGACTTCAAAACTTTCAAGAACAAGAGAAAACTCCTACACCTGTTAAAGAAAATACACAGAATTTTACATAACATACAGCGTAAATTAACAATAAACCTACAAGAAATCTGTCTTCTTCCTTGATGCCTTCTCTATATAGACATTAATTTAAATACTACCATGAACTGGCAGAATAAAGATGCACAGAAAACAGAGATCGAAAAGCAGCAAGAGGGTAAGAAAGAGAGAAAACTAAATGATCAGGTTAATGCAAAGAAAAGGAGAGGTAAATATAACTTTATTTTTCTTTTTGCATGTGTAATGTCTTGATGTGTTTCATGGTAGCTAAGTTGAAAGCTTTGCTAATTTGTACAAAATGGCCATGAACCAAAGCTTCCTTTGTCCATTTGTGCAACTCTAAAAACAACCAATTTAGTTTAAATTTTCTACCTAAAATTTATCTATGAGTTGAGATGAGACAATATATATGTCAGTTCAATCATTTTAACAATGTGAACAGCAAAAAGGTAATGATGAGTGTTTTGGCTTCAATACTACAACCAGACAGGGAACTCAGCAACATGTTGCAGATTTTGGTTTAGAAAAGGACAGTTTTAGCCCACCAAATCTATAATAAAAAAAAAATGTGTTAGTTTAATTCAGTTAAATTTATTCAACTTATGTTTGTATCAAACCAAACATAAATGGTAATATTTAGGGGATAGTACAGTTGATCTAGATTGTTTGCCAAGACTAACATTTAATTAATTTGAATTCTTCAGGTATATCTAAAAAAGGAATATAAAATGTAATTCAACAACCATTTATATAATGCCTACTGCGTGCAAGGCACTATGCAAGTTTATTTAAGGAATTTTATACTTTTTTTCTGTTATATATTTACTCACTAACCTTTAAAAATGCTTGTAGTTTGGACTAACTAAAATCTAGTCCATCCTCACTTGAGATTTGGGGTTTAGAACCTCATTCGATTAAGTGCACGTTGAGAAGCAGCAGAATTTTAAAACAGCTGCTATCAAGCAAAAGAAACAGGTTCTGCAGCCCAGATAATTTAAGAGCAATTATTTTTTTTAGTTACATAAAAAGACATTTTCAGACCTCTAATTGCTCCAAATTTATCTGCTAAACAGTCATTATGATCCATTTTTAACCCCTTTCTGACATCAAGAACTAATGCTGTAATTGAACTGTGTCATCATTGATCTCAATTCTGAACCACTAGAACAGCTGGGTTTTGCCTTTCACTGCAATTGTATCCATTTTCTTCCTAATCACTCCCATGCCTGCAGATATGCACTGTATAACCAAGAAAGAATTGTTTAAAGCACAGCTATATGTAGTGAATGGCATATATTGCCTAGTAGACTATTATTTTCTATTTTCACATATTTAGAGTAGGGATAAAAGTACGGACATCTCTATTTTAAAAGTTCATTTTCCTATTTCTTTTCTTTTTGCCCAAATGGTCTTTTATGATAACTTAATTTAGTTTGCTTACTCATATTTATAATTCAGTTAAGAGAACCAAAGAATTTTAGATCTACCCCATTGCAGGTGCTAAATACATCAAAACTAAGCCTTGTTCTTAAGGGATATAAAGCCCATATGAGAAAAAAATTACATAAGAAAATAGAGAGAGAGCAATTGTGTTTGAGCCTTGAAATTAGAGCTATGCATTAAAATGGCTCTAATACACTCTAACATTTGTTATAATCTTGAGCTAAATCTTCACTTCAGCCCTAACCTCAATGTGGGGGACGGTCAGTAGGAATTTTTCATTCAATGGATGTTAAATTGATCAAATTCTTGGATTTTACCATTAATATCTAATTTAAGAAATTTCAAATTATTTTTGTTGTTTAGCATAAATATGTGTTTTGTTTCACATAACTCTGTAAAACTTGGCGCTTACATTTAAAAAATAATGCTTTTTTTTTTTTAAGTTCAGAAACTGTTTTAGGCTTTATCAAGACCCATCCTTCTTTCTACCATAAAAATGATTCTGTAGAGAGTAAAATTCTGCACCAAAATCGTGGACCTGGCAATGGAAAGAGCAGAAGGAAGGGCTGGAAACACAGTCTTCTAATCTCAGCTCCACAGTTATGGCCCATGCTTCACTTACTCTAAGCTTCTATGTCTTTATTCTGAAAGAGAGGATTGAAAGAGATGGGCTCTAAATCCCTTCTGCCTATGATTCTTCTAAGACTCTTAAGAAATAAAAGCTATACAGAATCATTAGTAATATGTTTTGAATTAACGTAGTGTCAGAGATAAAGCCAGACATTAGTTAAAAGTGGTAAAGACAGATTTTATTCAGTAATAACTATTGCAATCAAGTAGAGAGCCAGGTATAACCTGAGCTAACTCCATTGGAAAAAAATGGTGAGAGATTTTTTAAACACTGGAAGGTGCTAAAGGAAGGGCATGACTAGGCCATCTGGGCTTGTTGATTGGTGCTTATCTGGAGGAGAAACAAACATTTTGTATCTTTGTGACAGGAGGTAGTGGTACAGGTTGGAGCTAGGTGCCCACACTCACCCTCCCACAGGGAGTGGGAGTTATCTCCACAGATGTTTGCATTGCAAAGAGATAGCTCCCAGGACTTTGAAGAGACAATTTGGGGAAGTAGAAAATTTATTTCTCAAAGGACATTGATAATTGCAAGCTCTTTCAGTGAGCATTTTAAGGGGCAAGGTGGCGGCTGGGTCATCCTAGGAACATGGCCTTAAGCTGCCAGAAGGAATGCTAGAGTTTGGTCAAAGAGAGTCTTTGTCAGTAGCAATGGACCAGTCCAGAACTTTCATAACCATCTGGTGTCTTGGAGGAGACTGAGCTCAGATAAGAATACTTTCTACTGTAGTACAGAATCAGAATTTTAGAAGGTACAAGAAGAATCCACTTATATAACACATTTGTTTCTGCCATATATATGGACTCTTAAAAAAAGGAAAATGAAAAATTTGGCCCAAAATACCTCAGCCAAGGGCTCCATCTAGCTTTATTATAGCACTGTCTTAAGTCATTTAAATATATGTAGCTGCATTTCTGTTAAATGCCTAACAGTTGAATGTTCAACCCATCTTAACACTACCTGCTCCCCAGAAAAAATGAGTCAAATACGATACTCTGGAGCACCGTAGTGAAGAATGACAAGCCCATTTGATTTGTATCAATAATCATAATTCTTCATATTCTTATCGCCTTTTCTAAAAGAAGGAATTTCAAAGTGAAAGACCTTCAGAGGGCATCTCTCTGTAAAATCTTATTTAGCTTTCATGAAAAATTTAAATGTAAGTTTTTGTAAATGCAAATGAAAATATTAAAGGTGCTCAATATATTCACAGAGCAGCTTGATATTTTTTCATGCAATAATGTTAATGTGCTGTACCCTGTACAACAGTACCATAATTAAACCTGTTGGCATTTTTCTTTTAAACCTAGTCATAAAAAAAACTCCCTAAGCAATAATGTGCCATTCCAAGACTCCAACCAGTAGTTTCCACTGTTTAGGAA
>NW_012141635.1:7460031-7471711 GCF_000956105.1 Propithecus coquereli
CTGTTTCAATACTACCATATTCTTTTTCTTACATATTTTGGCTGATTCTTTGGTCATCTTTTTATATAAGAAAGATTTTATAATATCATTCATTATGGAGAGAATCCAATTAATCTTTCCTCTCCATCAGAGTCTGGCAAACTTTTTCTATAAAAGATTAGGTAGTGAATATTTAAGTCTTTGAAGACTATACGGTCTGTCATAACTGTTAATATTTGTCTCTGTTGTGGTAGCACCAAAGCAACAATAGACAATATGGTAATGAATAAGCATGGCTGTGTCCCAATAAAACTTATTTATGGAGCCTGAATTGATAATTTTATATAATTTTCATATCATGTAACCTTAATATTATTTTTTTCTCCAATAATCTAAAAGCACAAAAATCATTCTTAGCTCATAGTCCATTCAAAAACATGGACTGAAGTTTGCTGACCTTTGTTCTATGTTGGTTGATAGAAAGTTGTTTTTTATTATTGATAGTTTTAAAAGTTACTTTCAACTTCTCAAATCATTGTTAATACTATGTATATTTCATGACAGTTGTCAAGTTTGAAAAAAATTTACATTTGAACATTTTGAGGTTTTTTTTCCTGCTGTGACTAATTTAAGTATTTTTTGAATTGATGATATTCGTTAACCAGGTTGTCATTGATAACCTCAATGTAAAGGTGCAACATGAATTTTATTATCTTTGCTATTAGGTTATTAAGTATGAAATGTCTGATTTGCTTAAGTACTAAGTTTGACAGTTGATATCTCTGATATTTCACTTTGACACTACTTGTTTTGTGTTTATTGTGAAGGTACATCTTCAGTCTTCCAAAAGCATGTTTGGCTTGTGATTATCTTTCAAATTATTTTGTTGAGCAATTTTTGTGAAACCATGAGTAAGTCCAAAATTTGTGTGATTTTCAAATATGAGTTCTGTTGTGGAACCAACACAACACAGACAGCTCGAAACATCAACAAAATGTTTGGGAAAGATGTGGCTAATAAACACACAGTACATCAATGGTTTGAGAAGTTCCATTCTGGTGATTTTAATCTTAAAAATGAGGCAAATGGGCAATATGAGATCAAGGTGGATAATGATAACTTGAAAGCTGTAGTGGAAGTGAATCCATCTCAGCCTACATGTGAATCAGCAACAAGGTTGGACGTTACTATTCCAACAATATTGGACCATTTGAAACAAATGGGCAAGGTAAAGAAGCTGGATAGATGGGTTCTGCGTAAATTAAATGAGCGTCAGAAAAGAAATCATCTCGAAGCTTGTCTTTCTCTGCTGTCATGACATACAGGAAACCATTTCTATACCATATTGTTACATGTTATGAAAAATGGATTCTTTTTGACAATCGCAAGCATTTGGCACAATGGTTGGATAAAGATGAAGTGCCGAAACATAGTCCAAAATTGAATATTCATCAAAAAAAGCTAATGGTGTGTGTTTGGTGGTCCATTGCTGGCATTGTCCATTACAGCTTCATGAAACCTGCTCAATCTACTACAGCGGAAGTCTACTGCAACCAATTGGATGAAATGATGAGGATGCTTGTGATTAAGCAGCCAAAATTGGTCAATAGAGACAGGCCAATCATCTTGCAAGACAACGCTCAACCACATGTCACACAAACAACGCTGCTCAAACTACAGAAGCTGGACTCTCTGTTATTCACCGTATTCACCAGACCTTGCACCAACTGACTACAACTTTTTCCAGGCTTTGGACCACTTCTTACAAGGAAAACTATTGAATTCTCAACAAGCTGTGGAAAACACCTTTCATGATTTCATAGCCACTCACTCTCCAGGCTTCTTAGCTGGCTGGCATAAACAAGCTACCATTAACATGGCAAAACCGTGTAGATAGTTCAGGTGCATACTTTGATTAACTGTACTGCTTCCTGTTTGAAATATAGTCAACTACATTTTTTCAGATATAATGGGGCTACAAATGATTTGGTTGCATAAATTGTTTTTGTACCATGCCCATCCCCCAGATAGTATGTATTGTGACCTTAGGTGTGAATTTACCCATCTCCTCCTCCCCAATCCCACCTGCTTGATATCCAATGAATGTTATTTCCATATGTGCACATAGGTGTTGATTGATTAGTTCCAATTTAATAGTGAGTACTTGTGGTGCTCGTTTTTCCATTCTTGTGATACTTCACTTAGAAGAATGGTCTCCAGCTCCATCCAGGCTAATACAAGAGTTAAGTACTACTCAGCCACACACTACACTTTTGATTCAAAATTGGACATTTCATATTATTAGTATTTTGCATTAAATCACCAAGAAATTTTAATATTTTTCCAATGTGTTTATATCATTCCCTCAAATAGTTCAATGCAAGAACCTATTCACTACTTCTATTAGAAATTTATCACTTCCTCTTAATCATCGCTTTTGCTATGCCCTGAAAAAATTTTGGTTGTAATTATATACTCAATGTTAGCATAACATCTATTGATTTCATCACTTTATTTCGGGTTTGTACATTTTCAATGTGAAATTTCTCTGAGTTCTTTAAGAAACTTTAAAGAAGACAGATGAAGAGATCCATGGTACACATCCAACTCAAGTCTAATTTCCCATTTATTTTATCGAAACATTCCAAAACATCTTTTCAAATCGTCAGAAACCTTTGTGTCAAGATGCCAGGTCAGCTGGCACAAAGGACAATCCCAGGAAGCCATTGCTGTGCCAAGACACTTAGTACTTGTGTGTAGAAGTGACCAAACAACACGAAATGCATCCCATTAAACCTAACGAATATTCTCAACCCAATTATGCCTTAGCCAGACACCAAAAATGTCCACAACCACCCAATACTCTTCAATGTGAGGTGAAGAGGTGATGGGAAGGAAGTCAGATTGGAAAGAGACAAATTTTACCAACAATATAACCATGGTAAGACCCTGGTGCCCTGCAGGTGTTTGTATATCTTAAGATGGCCTTCATTAGTCCTCTGGTAAATCTAGCTCTGACGGTTCTCCGGAAGATCTGTCATGCCCTGAGCAGTCCCCTGCAGCACCTCTCACCACATTCCTCACTATTCTACTCCACACATAGCCACAGCTGAACATTTGCTATGGAGTATTCCAGAGGGAGCTAATGAGAACACACACAACTCATTACACATTATATACAAGGTCATTTTTTTAAACATAGAAAGTACAGTCATCATTCAATTGTTTTGAAAGAGAACAAATTTTAAAAGTTATAACTCGAGATATTGAATGTGATGTATATGTTTGGGAGATTTCATTCGACAAAGCTTAAAAGAAAATTTTATATGATAATAATCTAATGACAGATTCTAATTTAACTGTGTCATTGTATGTATCTCCTTACTATAGGAACTATAACAAATATACAGTAATTTAACAGCATAACAAACTAAAAGGCTAAATTTTTGGAGTAAACACAGGAAAAGAATATTAAAACGGTCCCTTACAAGCTTACAAAAGCAGAGTCTATTGTGATTTAAAAGTTAATTACAGTTAGTTCATTACCTTTTATCATCATACTAGACATTCCTTTCCAGAGCTTCAAGTGAAGGAGAAAGTTACAGGAGAGTTTCAGGTTTGAGTATCTTCATAGCTTAGAAAGCAACCCCCATGCTCCTGAAGATTTCCACAAAATTTCCTTTGTATAAATAAAGTCATTTGAGGGTTAATTAATCTGCAGCTCGAACTTCTCTCTATCCTTTCTTTCTGTGGTTCTTTTAGCCTTAGGGTCTTTGTAATACATTTCTGGCCCTAAAATCACAAGCTTTGGGCTATCTATTGTTTTCCTAATATGAGCCTAAGAGCTTTTTTTCTGTATTGTGATTATCTATGTAAAGGATAATTAACTCCAAGAAATTACTCATTTTTTTAAGACTTAGACGCTATAGCAATAGTACAGGTATACTAACGTGTATTTTCAATGCTGTTAAACTAAATACTATGTTTAATTTTAAAACACATGGCCATATTTCTGCCTGGCTTTGAAAAAAATCAAATACAAAGCATAAATTAAAAAAAAAAAAACTAGATAATTTAGAATCATGGAGACAGTGACCATATTACACTGAAAAGTACTTCACTATATTCTTAAATTTTTGGTCCCTTTAGGCTGGGCGCGGTGGCTCACGCCTGTAATCCTAGCTCTCTGGAAGGCCGAGGTGGGCAGATTGTTTGAGCTCAGGAGTTCGAGACCAGCCTGAGCAAGGCGAGACCCCGTCTCTACTAAAAATAGAAAGAAATGATCTGGACGACTAAAAATATATAGAAAAAATTAGCCGGGCATGGTGGCGCATGCCTGTAGTCCCAGCTACTCAGGAGGCTGAGGCAGGAGGATCACTTGAGCCCAGGAGTGTGAGGTTGCTGTGAGCGAGGATGACGCCACAGCACTCTAGCCTGGGCAACACAGTGAGACTCTGTCTCAAAAAAAAAAAAAAACATTTTTGGTCCCTTTAAATTACAAGCTAGCTTATGGCATTTAAAATATGGGTTAATGTTAAAACATATATATGTATATAATATTATGTATATATATTTTATTTATATATGTATTATTATATATGTATATATTACATATTATTTATATATGCATATGTTTGTGTATATATGTAATATCATATATATAATATTAAAGCTGTCTTTTCCTTTCTCATGCCTTTACCAAGTATCCTTATCAATGTATACTTCTACCTTGTAGTGGTTATTAGGAACATGACTTAATTGAGAGCCCAAAATAATGATATTTTCATAAGTATATCCTGTATAATGCTTATCTATCATAATTATCTTACAGTTAATTTCTATGTGTACTTCTATTAATAAGTAACAGACAATTTAAAAACACAGTAGAGCTTTGGGGAATATGTTTGGAGAAAATGCTTAATTAGGCAATGGTGTGAATTTTGACATCTTTCTTCGTGGTTCATAGAATATTCTGTTGCTGACACATATTTTCAACAGTTTGATGAACAGAAAATCTTATTTTTCCAATATTAAAAAAACATTACTACAAGGTCACAATATGGTGAGAAACCAAAAAAATTGTTTTATTTATATTTTTAATAAATAGCATCTTGCTAAGTAAGCCAAAATTATCAAGTAGCATTGAAAAATAAAGTTTACAATGAAATATACCACTCGCAAAATATGATGGATGTGTGATGGATAAAAGCTACTTTGAATCTGAGAAGTTCCCACTTTAGTTGGGAATAAGCTTGGGGCATAAACATCATGCTTCAGGAAATCCAAAGTATTTCACCCATTGTTCCACCGATATTGTCAGCATTGGCACTTGTGCTGTAACTTTTCTGCCAGAGAATGTACTAAAATTCTAGACTCATTAGGTAGGTCCCCAAAAGGCCATCAAATAGGACTTATGCTAAATAATTGAATTTCCTCTTCATTTTTTATATTTATATAAGCCACACAATTCTAACAATAAAGACGTGAATGGAAAGCACTGATTTCATTTATCTACTAATCTGATTTTTATCAAACTGATGTGGAAGCATCAGACTTCTCAAGTTTCTGATTTATAGGATGCTCAATTCCAAAATGTTTTTAATTGAGTATTGACTCACTGATACATATAGACTGTGTGGTTCAACTCTATAACAATTTAGGTCCTTCCTTCTAGTCTGCTGTTCAATGATTTCGTGTTTTCAGGCATGTACATGCATGTGTGATTCATTCCCAAATTCTATATACCACTACAACGGTGTCAACGAAAGCTGTGGTTAGTGTTCTCTGACAGCTGTATTGGCTAAGAGACCTTGTTATAATCAAATGTAAACATAGTATTTTGTAAAGCATATATATACTCTCACAACATACATTCTCACAAAAAAAATTTCTCACTAGTGGACTTTTATGTATTTGAAAAGGAAGAGGTATCCAGAAAGACTTTTGTGATTCACAAATTTAAACAACAATTTTGTGTGGATCTCAGAATCAAAGCTACTCAGAAATGAGTGAATCCCCATGAAATAGAAACCCTTATTCTTCTCCCTAAAGTGACTTAATGACCAAGTTAATCTTTTTCATCTGATCATATATATCAATCATATATAAGAAGTTGATAACAACATCTTTGAAAAATTTTGCACTTTTGATTGTTATTAATATGTATCCTAAGTAAAAACTACTACTTGCTACTCAAATGTAGCTTTAAGACAAATCTCCCATATTTTCAAGCATAATATTGCCTCTTGGTCCCTCCCAGAGAGAAATGCCAAAGCTGCCCTTACTTGAGGGTTGTAAACTTTTTTTAATCTCATAGGATAAGAATAAATAAAAGAGAGCCCCACAAAGTTGTTGGTCAGTCTTCTGTTCATCTGTCAAAACTTCATAGAGATGTTCATTCCTGTCCAACCAAATTATCAGAATTTGTTTTCAGAGTATTCAAATATTTTATGGAATCAGATAGAGACTCCCACCAGACTGTGTCAGATGAAAGAATCTATCTTTCACTATCAGATACAGCTGAGTTTGAATTGATACAAAAAGAAAATGGTGGGCTATATTTCATGAATTTGAAATAAGATGTTTTTAAGTTCACAGTCTAGATTTCATCCTGGAAATGTATGACAAGCACAAAAACTTTGATATAGGTGAGTGGAAAGGGCTGTGAAAAAAATCACCCTGGCTTAATACATTTAGTAAAAGTGTAAAAGCAATTTAATCTTTCACTTCTTAGGAAATTAGTTAGGCTCTTTATTAGAAACTACTCAAATAACATATATTAATTTAAAAAATTTCTTAGAAAAGCAATGTGCTACTTTTTAAGAATCACATTTTATCTTATTTCATCATCAAATAATGGAATCCACAGTAGTTTTGATACAAGTCTTGCTTGGGCTTATGGATTTTAATGACCTTGGCTGAAGCCTCCACCTACCTAGGTAACTCCTGGTAAGTTTTAATGAATTAAAACACCAAGTTGCACATTGGCAATACTCTTTCTTTTTATATTTCATTGAAACAAAGAAAAGGTTTTTAGAACTCTAAGTTTTAGGAAAAATGGAAATTAATAATGATCATTCTGTTTTTCCAACACTAAAATAAAATTAATTATAAAAGTCAATCATGTTGGGTTCCAGGTGTTATTGGGGTCACTATCATATTATATTATGTGAATTAAATACAGATTCTGGACATTTAGGGCAATTTATACATTTAACACCATACTACTCTGCATTCTTCTTTGAGATAAAGAATTTCCTATGTGGGTCTGTGATTCTAAGATTCATAGAAACAGAAGCATAATCAAGTTGACCTTGACAAAAATTAAAGTTTCTAATCTTTTGTCCTGACCCTCTGCCTCTTCCAGACTAGACAGTTCTGACATACCTAGCTAAAGGCCTGTTGTCTTGGTATTTTTCTTTACACAGTGAACCACAATCCTTATCCTCTCCCCTAACCCTCTTAATCTACTTGTGACATAAAAATACCTGACTTCATGTTCAGGTGTAAGTTTAGTATTTTTATTCTGATCTAGCCAGGACCTGTTGGTTCAGTCAATCTATGTATCTTAGATGTCTGGGGCAAGAATAGTGTGAGTTTCCTTAGTTCAGCACCTGGCCCCCTGGGCCACTTATAGGACACTCTATCTGTGCTTCTGATAGCTGGTAACATGGGCTGCTGCTGTTGCTGCTGATGTCAATGTTCTACGAAGAGCAATGTACAAAGCACGGCTATAAAGTAGTTCTCGAACAGAGAAGCAGGCTCAAGTCCTGGATATCTATACTTTAACATGCATCTCAGATGATTTTGATGCTGGTGGTTGGCAACCAGGCATCCAAAAACACTGCCATAGAGAAGCAGTGTTATTATCTAATTTTGTATGCAGATTTGTACATTGTTTTTGACACGGTAGGCTTGATAGTATTTTTTCCTTCTAAAAAGGATTTAGCAACTTGTCCTTTGGGAGATTCTCATGAAGCGGTGTCCTAGAATCTGAAGTCAGCTTGAGTTGCTGCTGAATAGCATCAAAGAAAAGCTCCCTGTGATTCAAAATGCATAAGGAGAAACACAGAGGTACTCTGCTGGGTGATTTACATATATTTTCTGGTTTAATCAAAGGGCTAAATGCTTTCCTTGACATGGATCCTCATAAGAACAATTTCATTGCAGACAATGCACAAGTTGATGAGGATACAGCGATGAACGAAAAATACAAAATCTTTGTCATCACGGAGTTTATCGTCTGGTAGGGGATGTCTTAATCTATTAGGGCTGCTATATCAAAATATCAAAAAATGAATAGCTTATAAACAACAACAGAAATTTATTTCTCACAGTTCTGGAGTCAGGGAAGTCCAAGATCAACCTGCTGGCAGATTCAGTCTCTGGTGAGGTCCCACTTCCTAGACTGCTATCTTTCAACTGTAACCTCAGATGGCACAAGGGCTGGACAAGCTCCCTTGGGACTCTTTTATAAGAATGCTAATGTTATTCATGAGGGAAGAACCTCCAAAGGCCCCACATCCTAATAACCACCTACACTTTGGGGAGTTTGGATTCCAATATATAAATTTTGGGAGCACACACAAACTCTGAGACCATAACAAGGAGACAGAAAATAGAAAAATATACTACATTATATGGAAATAAGTTCCATGGACAAAATAACTTGGAAGAAGAGGAAAGACAAGGGGCCATGATACAGGGTAGTCAGAGCAGGCCTCCCAGAAAAGATATTCTAGGAACAGAAGGAAGTGAGGGGCATTTTTGGATATGGATTCTTAATTTATTTTGAAGATAGAGTCAGCAGGATATGATGATAGATAGATTGAAGCAGGAGAGGAAAAATAAATTAAGGATGACACTAAAGCTTTTGTGCTAAGTAAAATTAAAAGTGAAGGTGGGCGTTATTTATTCAGCTGGGCATTATTATATGAGATGGGTTATTACTTGCACTCCATTTTTAAAATTAGGGTACATAGGCTCCCATTAATGATGGGCTTGCTACAAGTAACACAGCTTATACATGGTGGAGAGTGGTTTTGAACCAAGTCAGAAAGACTCTGGAGCATATACACTCAGTCCTAAGGCAGCTATGGGGTGCCGCCCCCACCCCCCACAAGCTTGCTTTGAACCAAGCTCTTAGAAGCTTGGGCAGCTCAGAAAGAGCACAGATAGAATAGGATTGGAGTCCTTCCATCTGCGCTCAGGGATTTGGAAGTGCTGCCATGCCAGTCTGTCAATACCACTCTGCACACTCCCCAACAGGCCAAAGGGACCTGCCTGTTCCTTTGGCTTGACATTTCAGGGATTCCTGTTGCACATTTCTGTCTATATATAGACAAGTCCAGCCCCAGGCAGGTGCAGGATGCGGAACAAATCTCAGTGCCTCTCCTCTATACCAACATCCTCCAGCATATGGTATGTGGGTGGAATTAGGTTAAAAAGAACATCAAGGACAACCTTGGAGGAGAAATGAAATCATCATCAAAAAGAAACATGTGGTGAAACAAAGGCGGTGTGCAGATGATAAAGGTGCAAGGAATCTGCCGCTGACCATCTGTCTATTGTTTTTTAAAAAGTTTCTACATTGACTATTAAGTTTCAGGATCAGCAGGGAAGAGGGAGGAAAAGAAAAAAATAATAATATTTACTGATCGTCCGCTATGAGTCAGACTCCAGACAGATGCTCTGTACACATTTTCACAACACTAACTGGCATTGTCATTATCATGCCAGTTTTATCTAGATGAAGTCACTCAAGCTGAGACCCAAGCTTAACTCTGCTGCACAAAGTCAATCTGGAAGCTCCATGAAGGCAGGAACTGTCCTTATGAAGCTCACTGTGTATCCCCAGTGCCTGATAGTGCACCTGGAACCCTGGGGGGGACTCACTGACTCTTTAGTGAGCCATGCCTCTCTCGCCTCTCTCTCTAGTCTGAGATCCATAATGATATCTCTCTCCTCAACCCATCTCCCGCCTCCTTCCTACCCTAAGAGAAGTGAAAGGTCTTAGATTCCCAAGGCTGCTTCTGCTGTGCACATGCCAGCGGCTGTGACTGTGGCCTTGGGACAACAGGACAAGCCAGCGGAAGCATCCTCCAGCAGTGATGGTTACTACCAAAGAGGGAGCTAGTGTTGGAAAAAAAATAGGAGAGGCAGACAGACTTTGCTGGATATCTACAGCTTGCCCACTCTCAACAATTGCACCAGAGAAAGGAGCCTTCTCTTTTAAGCAGACAGCTGTGTCTGCCTTACAGGAGATGAAGTCCTGAACGTCTATCCCCCCAACAAGGCTTTTGCTTTGGAGTTAAGCTCTGCATAGACGCCTCCGCCACCAGGCGCTCGTCAGCCAGTCAAGCTACTTCCTGTTCTGTGCCACCTGCTTCTCTGAGTCACTGGTTTTTAAGTTTCTGAAGTATACCCAGGCCCTCTAACAGCCTTAACTCATTTGATTCATTTGTTCACTCAATTACCGTTCATTCTTAGCAGAAGCACTAAGAATGCACAATGGTAGCATATACATGACAAGTTAAGGAATTGTGCAAAAATCTGTGCCTGTACATAATTTTCGAAGTGGAACAGTAATTCTTTATTTTTATGCTGTATTTACATTCCCAACTAGACAATTAAGATGGGATGAATGTCTTTTTAAAATTTTTAACCAAAAATAAAATAAAAAAGTTAAAGAACCCAGTGTCAGCCTACATTAATGTGAAGTTGTCCTTTATTATTGATTAAAAATAAACTCACACAAATCCAGCACCAGTTTTAACTGGGTGCTACCTACTTAGAATCAGTTCCTGTAATTTTCAACGTTAGGGCAATAATTCAAAACATCAAAACTTAGAATTCTCTAAGTATTCAGAAGTCAACAAAGTGCTACTTCTTTTTCCCTTTTCTTTCTTCTTTACAATCTCCCATTAGACAACAGAATCTCTCATTTGCCTAAGAAATATCTACGATCTGAAAATTGTTTTTCATAACGTTGAAGTAGGTCTTAAAATAGTCAAGTCAAAAACATGTCCTTTTATATTTGTGAATTTTTCCTCCTTGATATATTTGCAACCCCCCCCCTTATCTTCATACAGAGCTTAATATTAGCAGGAAAAGGAAAAAAAATAACATTACCACTTTTGCTGCTAATGACTTTCCTTCCACGGAAAGAAGACGTTTTATATTCCAGAGCACATTGCCCGTTGTCTCCTATATACAGCTCCTCCCCTTCTCCCTTCCTCAATGTGCTCTGGTTTTTATTTATTTATTTGTTTATTTATTTATTTTGGTGCAACATTTTCAAGTCCCAAATACTTACAAGGAAGTGATGGGGAAACATGTTTAAGATTTATTAATATATCATTAGACTGCAGGGGAGAGCAAAATGTTCTTGGAAGAGAGAATTACCCATATCATTTCCCTTCTTTTCTTTCTCTATCCTTATGAAAGAGAGGTCTTGATCTATGCAATGAGCTTTCACAGCAGTAGAGGAAGTCTATTGCATAGAGGAAGGTGATAAAATAGCACCAGCAATTACCTACTAAGACTTAAAAGCAGTGACTTGGTAGAAAACAGATCACTACCCAATTATACCCCAAGCAATTGCACATCAAAACTCTTGAACCCATTTAAATCTGTTTGCATATTTGCCATTTACAATTGGGATTGCTATTATTCAATGAAAATTTACCTTTATGCACACAAA
>NW_012141635.1:7472647-7475157 GCF_000956105.1 Propithecus coquereli
TGCTGCCCTGGTCAGCTCGGCCATAGCTACTCTGCTGTCAACATGTCACCAACTCAGGCATATTTCTAAGGCAGCATCTCCAGAAGTAACTAGTCCTTCTTTCTTCCTTACAAGGTTACCCTTTTTTCCCAGTCTGAAATCTTTCTGTTTAGTCTTGACTCCCCTCTCATTAAAGAACAAACGCCTCAAATGCCATGTTTCCTCCTATGCTATAGAACAGAGAGAAAAGAAAACAAGCATTGTGCTGCATGTATTTTTGTGCCCTTTGCAGTGATTCTTTTCAGAATACATTGTATTATTTGACCAGGATTGTATTTTCTGTAATTGTAGAAAATCATGGGAAATATGCCATGTTCAGAAGCCTTTTCAAGAACACATTTTACCCACAGCTCTCCTTACTCCTGGGTGTGCTTTTCATCACAACTTTCATCAGAACTCACAGGCACCAGCGCAAATAGCAGAAAGTGCTACACAGCTAGATTACCCAACCTTAAAGTTTCTCACTTTGGCAACATGCCACACTGTCAGGCCACAAAGATGTAACATCGATGCCCCTAATAAATGTGACACCAGCTGTTCCTGGATAGAAAGAGGGGAAAAAATAACATGTCCAAAAGTACCTGCATGAAACAAATGCTTTCTGGAAGAAAATGTGAAAATTAGATATGGAGAATCCTTGAGATAAGTGTTCACAACAATTAAGTGTGAGATGGTAAAGAAGCAGTTTCAATTCACATTGAACAAAAGTACAAAATTTATCAGAAGAAAAAGAATCACTTCTCTGTTAGAAGTATAGTCTGTAGCCACCAAAGGATAGTGGCCGACCCTTCCTTCAGAACGGTCCCAAAGATGTTACATTTTGGCAGAATGCAGAGACTGAAGGCATACAAGAAACACCCGTAACTATTCTTCCTCAACAAATATGGATCATTCCCTATTAAACTGGCCAAGGGCATCTCTTTTACTTCTTGGGGAATTAAGGAGAATAACAGATAACACATTGTGTTCACAGCCAGCTAAAGAGAAGGAAGTTCAACAACGTGTGTCTGTGTTGGAATAGGAAATGCTGTGGGTTTCATGTTAGGATCCACATTTTTCTCCCATTTTTCAGCATTTTACTGGCCTTGAAGGAAATGCAGTCATGAAAAAAAGTTTCAGAGCGGCCGTGGAGGTGATAGGGTGTGTGTGCGCACATGAACACACATAACCATGTGTGCATGTGCATACACACACACACACACACACAAAGAAGGGCAGTGGCACTTTATTTCACACCAAAAACAGACATGTGTGTTGCATTTCTGCTTTTTATAGAATTTTATGTTGCCATTCTTTTAATGAAGAAAGAGAAAAATAGACAGTGGTCTTTTTCTTCTATGCTTGTCCTTAGGAGTGAAAGAACAGATCAGAGTCTCCAAATTCATTCAAGTCCAAACTTCCATTTGCTTTCTAGACAACGAATAGAGTTAATGTATCAATCCATTTACCTAATTAAATATATCCTGTTATATCGTGTTTCAGTGTCACCTGATCACTAGGAATCAGGTTCTGTGGTCAAGATTTATGAAACACCTGAAAATTACTCTTCAGTATTCAAAGACAGTATGGTTGAAGTTGATTGGTTAAGACCAAGAAAAAAGAAGTATCCATAAAAATGAGATAATGATAGCATTTGATAGATAGAATAAATAAAAAAAGGAAAATAACCTTCTTCCTCATCTGTCTTCTCTCTTCCTTCCCCCTTTGTCTCTCTCAAATCAGAATATGGCCTCATACAACCTTTAACTACTGTTCCTTTCATGCCTTTTGTCCACGCCTAGGTATAAATTATAAAGACTGAATATTTTCTTTTGGAAATTTAATCTTAATATTTGTTCCATATTAGGAATAGCTTGAGTGGCAAATGATGTTTACGCATATATCCCATAAAAATTGAGGAGGCTGAAAGAAAAGGTCATTGAGAGAAATACCTTTACCTTTAGTGTCTAACTTGTATGATACATGTTCTATGATTTTTTTTTGTTTCTAAGCCCCTGGGTTAAAAAAAAAAAAGTGTATTAAGTTCCACTGGAATTGATGTTGGTGGCGACTCCTGGATAAAATGAAGTCAACTTAAAGAAGTAACCAACATCTAAAAGGGGTTAGCACTATTTCTTCAAAGATATTCCTAAAATTTTGCAAGGCTTAAAATCACATATTGTTCACCAAATTATACATAGATAAGTTGCTGTGATAGAATGAATTATTTATTCGAACACTACAACACAAGATTTAATGAACATCTCACATACAATATTTGGCTGCAAGAAACTCTAAATATGGTATGAAAAAAATTGCTCAATTGGGAAAATGGCCTAGGACTGACCACCTGTTTTTGTCATTTTAAATATCCAACACAGCACTGGCTCATACAGCATAGAGGAGATATTAACTGATAAATGGAGTGTATTTTAAAAATTCTTTGGAAATTCCAAGGAAAATTGATCCAATTTTCTAATGTCTCATGTAAA
>NW_012141635.1:7486943-7488517 GCF_000956105.1 Propithecus coquereli
CAAAGATTAGGTGGCTATATGAGGATGGTTTTATATCTGGGTTCTCAGTTCTGTTCCACTGGTCAATGGCTCTGTTTTTGTGCCAGTACCAAGCTGTTTTGATTACTACAGGAAAGGCATATTTTTTTAACAACTGGTTATTTTGAACCTTAGAAGTAAGTAAATAAGTATGACTTGCACAGGGAAATGACTGAGAATGGGCAGGAAGATTAGTGCAAACTTTGGCATTTGGAGGAAGCCTATGCAATGATCTGTAGACCTGAAATGAGTCTATCCTTGTTGACGACTCAGTGGAAAGGCCTTCAGCTGAAGGCTCATAAGTGACACAGAGACATTTGACTGGGGTTCACACATTTAACCACAAACATGACAAAGAAGCAGTCTTTACCCATGTACACTTTTGGAAATACAAAAGCTCCTGCTTGCCTTTTACTGCCAAAAGAGTGGGAGAAACTACTCTGAGTGTCTTGGGTTAGGGCTGTGAAACGCATCAACTGCACAATGGAACATTCAGAAACCAACTGCTGAGTCATTCTCTCCACCACTGTGATGGGGGCCCTTTTCTCCCTCTATCCAGATACTACGTGACCCAGAGTATCAGCAGTCCACAGGAAAAGAAAGTGAACTTTTCTCCTTGTATTTCTTTATGCTTCATTTGTGTTTGGGAGGGACTCTATGACATCATAGTGAAGAGTTTATGTGAAAAGAAATACCTTTGCCCAGTACACAAAGAGAATATCATCGTGGACTGCTGTGTGATCCTTGTCACTGAGCTCACACAGAGCTGTGAAAAACCCACACTCCAAGCTCCCAACCCACTATTGCTCTCCAGCCCCCAAGTCCGTTGCTTATATTCTAAATTAACACATTACCTATATTGGTCCCCCTCATTCCTTAGACATTCCCTCCAAAATGTTAGACCATGACCTTGGGGAGCAAATCATATACACAGGTAACAGTCCTGCACATTTGGTAAAGAAGGAAGCATTTTCCTTTTTTCTTTTTTTTTCAAATAAAAGTTTTTAAAAGTTAGATGAAAAAAGAATGAGGCAAAGGGGAGAGAGCAAAGTAATGCCACTTGACATTTGGTGTTTGGTAAGTAAACTGAAGTTCTTACTTGCCTAGTGACTTCGGGCCAAGCATCCAGCTACCTTCCCAGGCTTAATTAAACCTGCAGCCAACCTGCAAGGAAAGGGGTATGTGCTTGCCATTGAGAGACAGAAAAGGGAGGCAGAGAAGATTTGTGATCAGTATCAGACACTGGAGCAAGTCGGTGCTAGAGGTAGAAATTAAAACTGTTATACCCAGTTCCTTCTCACAGCCACTAGATTTAATTTCAGCCTTTAGATGATACAATAGCTGACCAGTGAGGGCCAGTGATACTTTGCCTTCATGTATGTGTATGTTCCAGGTGACAACAAATACACAGGTTTTTTTTTAATTTTAGGCAAATAAGCACATATTATTTTACATGTTACAAAACATTTAAGCATCTGGAAATCTAGAAGCATGATTTTGTATCATGAATAAAAAGTAAGAATTTTTACTATGGGACAGGAGCTGTTGTAAGCAGC
>NW_012141635.1:7488567-7490261 GCF_000956105.1 Propithecus coquereli
CCAGATAATTTAAGTGACTTAGTATGGTCATATTTATGCTTAGCTCTCTATGAGCTAAGACATACCTTGGACATTCAAATCATCTAAGATTTGTGTTGTGGATTTGCTTCATTTATGTAAACCACAAAATGAGAAGGAGTGTGCACTTTCGCGTAGTACACACAACTCGAAAGCTGACAGTCATAGCCAAGTAGGTTCTAGCTCCTATGATCACATGTGAGATGGTCTCAATAGGCTTAGATCCACACCATCCCTTCTTCCCTTTTACTCCCAATTTTGAAAGGGAAGTGCAATGTCTTTTCTCTACTTTTAATTTCTCCACGTCATGGGCTGCTGTTCTCAGCAGAAGCAAGCGAAGAGAGCTCTTTGCTTTTGCTGACAACAGAATTAATTTAGGAATTCTAGTCTTTCAAGTAAAATACTTCCGTCAAAAAAATGCTAACTGGATTCTTATTTGGTATTATATGTTAGTTATGCTTAAAGCAAGGTGTAGAGACAGGGAATTGACCTGGGCATGGTGGTCCACCTACTGGGACACGTGAAGGGCAGTTGTCAGATGACAGAGACCGAACCAGGTAAGTGCCATTCTGCTTCCCCCTTCTTTATTAAGAAAATGTGCCTCTAATGTTAAAATGTAATGAACCAGAGAGAATCCTAATATATGCATAGAGATACAGAAAGAATGTAGTTGCTCAAAACAGAGTAAATTATACTGCTGAATATTGCACCATCTTGTAGGTTTGGTTTGTGACCACCTTTGTGCAATCAGAAAAAAAATGAAAGAATTTTGAATAGACAGAAGATGGGGAAAACCTTGGCCTGAATTTCAAGAACATAAATTCTAGAAATTGTACACTGCTCAGCTTGTTTCTAACCTCTCATAACAATCTATAATGGATGCATCAACAAGCGGTCTGGAAGAACTGAACAAACAAGCTAACCCAGTTCACTAAGAACAGCCCTAAAGGAACTTGTTTGTTTGATTGTTTTTCATTATACATTGGAAAAATACTCCATAGAGTAAACCAAGATTCTGTCAATACCTCTGACTGAGTTTCTCATGATATCCTTATGATAACATTAGACGTAAATTGGAAAGCAGTACCATTAGATGGATTGTTTACTAACTGAATAAAAGCTATTGGCAATCCAGAAAGAAGAAAACAATAAATGTGAACTCTGAACTGTGATCTACAATGCCCTAAGTGATTTGCTCCACCTACTTCTCTCCTGTTTACCAAGCTTCAGTCGAGCTGGTGACTTTCTGTTCTTAACCAGGCCATGCTCATTGCTTCCTGCTTGCATTTGCTGTACTCTGCTGTCTGGGATGCGCTTCTCCCAGCTCTTTGAATAGTTGGATCCTTCTCAAAGTGTAGGCATTAGTTTAAATGTCATCTATTCAGATATTATCTCCAGAGTAGAGAGCCTCCTACCCAACCCTATCCTTTTCTTGTCTTTCCCTCTGTTTATTTCCTATTAGATTCTGTTTATTTTCCATCTCTCCCACTAAAATATCAGCATCATGAAGGCTAAGACCTTGTTTGTTTAATCACCAAGTATTACCGAGACCTAACACAATGCCTGGCATGTACTAGGCTTCCATGAATATTTGAATGAATTAGTGAATAAATTAATAAAATACAACCCTAAGTCATGACACCATATCTTCTACTTGGCCTTTTATATTTTTATCA
>NW_012141635.1:7491160-7492570 GCF_000956105.1 Propithecus coquereli
TCTGCAAGTGATAAAAGAATTACGGGCACAGTGGCTTGCGCCTATAATCCTAGCATTTTGGGAGGCTGAGGCAAGAGGATCACTTGAGGCCAGGAGTTTGAGAACAGCCTAAGCAACATAGGGAGACTTCGTCTCTACAAAAAATAAACAAATTAACCAGGTGCCATGGTGCACACGTGTAGTCCTAGGTACTCGGGAGGCTGAGGCAGGAGGATATCTTGAGCCCAGGAGTTGGAGGTTTCAGTGAGCTATGTTCACCCCACTACATTCTAGACTGGGCAACAAAGTAATACCTTGTCTCCAAAAGAAAAAAGAAAAGGATTATGGTAGTATAAATATTTTATCATATGTTGGTAGCCAATGGAGACTTCAAGAAAAGGTTAGTCACCCGTCCAAAAACTAAATAGTAGTAGCAAACTAGTAAAATACATAGAAAATTGATGGGAATAGCCTTTGTCGTAAAACCAGGAGGCTATCTCCAAATTTGTGTCTCAAGAAACTAGAAAGATCTCAATAGAGGAAAAGCAGATGTGGAGGACGGTTATAATTCTGAAAGCAGGAACATAACTGCCCCCAGTTTGGGGAAAAACTATGTGAACCGAGGAAGGACAGTCAGCCTCAAAAATAGAGCAACAAGATCAGGAGCTTGATGTTGACCTTGTTTTTTGCCAAATCCCATAAAAGACATAAACTGTTTGGTTCATACGGTGATGTAATCTGTACAGATGGATGATTCAACAAGTTCAAAATAGCCTCGGTGAGATATTTCTCAAGGCTGTCCTCTTCACTGCACTCACTGAGTAACCCTGGTTAAGCCCACTTCTCAGGGATTCTGATGCATTACACTCATCTTCTTCACGAGAAAAATATATCCCCAATCTAAATGCTCATTATGGTTTATATGCTTTGGCATCATTTTGGTTAGCATCAGTCAGGCCTTTCCAAGTCTATACAACTCCACTTAACAAAATAGGGCGGCTGACCATGGGCTACAACAATATCACAACATAATGGCACCTTGGGGAGCTTGTAGGTAGAGAGCCACATGGCCTTCATCTGACCACGCTGTTGCTCACTTTTAAAGCAACATCATTCTTTATTGACTAAATGCCTAAGCATGAGCTATGTAGCAGTGGCAGAATTAATATTAAGAGGTGTTTCATTCTGGGGTATGAATAATAACGACAGGACAAAAGGATCATTAAAGAAACCTAAAGGGTAGAAAATATTAATAATTCAGAGTATTACAGAACACATAAGATGATCTGGAAAGGAAACGTTCAAAGGCCAAGGAAAGGCATATATTTTTTTTTTATTTCAGCATATTATGGGGGTACAGATGTTTAGGTTATGTATGTTGCCCTTCCCCCCAAGTCCGAGTTTCAAATATGTCCATTCTTCAGATGGTGC
>NW_012141635.1:7495109-7507217 GCF_000956105.1 Propithecus coquereli
TTTTTTTTAACCATTAATTTATTTTTGAAGATAGCTATTTATAAAACATCTGGAACTTAATCGTTTATGTAACAAAGATGGCTATTAGCTTCAGAAGAAAATAAACTATCCATTTACTCAGTGGCTACTCTACTTCGTCAATGACTAACATCTCAATTCTATTAATAACAAGTTTGAATATTTCCTGGCTATCCCAAACCATTGAAGGTGACATTCAATGGATTACTAAGATGTTTTCATTACCCCAAAGGAACCACAGCAGACATTAATGCATGCAAGTAATGCAACCTACTGTGTGAAAAAGACTAATAATTCCCAGGTAGAAGTAATGAGGAAGCTAAGCTAGCAAACCAATTTACAGAAACCATATTCACCTGTTCCTGAAAATGCACCTGCTGAGAAGTCATCACAATAGCTCACCAGCCTGCCAAAAAAATTGGGCAACCTTCCTACATCTGTGAAGGATGCTAACAGCAGCAGTGTTGCTTGGTAATTGTTTCAAAGACAATGAGCAACAGTCACTTAGCTCCAGCTCTCCTTGTTAGCTGCTTATCTCAAGATTCATGGACTCCATGAATTCTGTTTGGTGACTCTGAGTGCCACAGCTTGATATGGCCCTGGATTGTCATCAACTCACAGAAATAACTAAACTCATGTGTTGGATTCTGCCACCCGCATTCCAGGAGATCATCTAGCATGTGCCAAATGTTTAGAGTCTGAAAATTATGGATGGATTGAAGAAAACCTAGCTTTGATGCTTAAAAAATTGGGGGCAAACTCAGGAACATCTGAGGAAATGTGCGTTTTTTTCTCTTTCTGAAATGAATTATTTTGACAAATAGAGGTTTATGGCAGTTCTGTAAAACCTAACACAACATGATTGGAGTTAAAATACATTTCTCCCTATTTCAGTTCAGTTCATAGTAGAAAGAATCCTAAAATTCTTACTTTAGGCATTCTCTAATTGGGTGATATTTTTGTGTGGTATGGAAACTGAGGAGATCAAGAATTCTTCCTTAGCATAAAGACCCATTTTGCTCTGGATACAAAATGCTTTTTGACTCATTTTCCTTAGGTAAATTTGCAATGGTATGTTAACATCTGAAACAGCCATCCATGAATTTAAATTTCTGCATCATTAAATGGCCAACAAGCTAGTGCTGGTTGATGACAATATGAGCTGGAAGATAACAGCACCATATGGAATGATGATCACATAATGAACCAGGAAACCAAAAACTGAATGAGCCAAGCTGCTTAGAAACACAGAACAAGGTTATAGAACTCTTTTGAAATGACTAAACTCACAAATGGTAAAGAATACTATCTTCTAAAGTTGGTATTATCACCTCAACTCAGTAAGTCTTATAATGTCCCCAAATTAGTCTTAAGGATGTAGGTAGTTCTCACGAACTTCAAAGAAAAGTGCAAAAATATAGTTTAACATTTTCTTTTTAATAAAACTTTAGGGTATATTTTTGACTTCTTCGATTACTTTGCCACCCATAGTAAAAATATGACAACATGCAATATTATTTTTAAGTTGAAATATCTAGACTTCCAGACATGGATAATTTATGGAACCAAATTGTTATTTTATTAACAGCAACTGGTTTCATGTGCCATGAGTTTGGGAAGATGATATAGTAATAGAAAGCAACGCAAAACGTTTTCTCCTACTTGATTTATTTGTCCTCAAGATACTTTCATACTTTGTGATTTCAATTCAATGATTACAGTTTGAAGTATAACAACAAAAAGTAGATGGATATACTTCAATATTACATATATTGCAATATTACATATGCAATAATATCAAGCAACATGTCAAATAAGTTGTAATGATCTAGATATTCCCAATGTCTAAATGACTCCCAGGGAATGATGGGCTTTAAGAGACTTTGAAGACCTTAATCATTTTGGTCACTAGAATGCCTTGAATAATATACTCATAGAACATGCAAGTGTCCTGGCATAGTTAATAACATTAAGCTACATGTGTATCAGACTTCTATATAAAATACTATATTTAATTTAATCCTCATGAAAAGCTTGTGAGTTAAGTTTTATTATTCACATTTCATATAAGAAAGTTTAATGGATTTGCCCTAAATCACACAGCTAATATAGAGTAAACTAAGCCTGGGAGAATAACAGTAAAATTTGTATAGGAATTACACAAGTTTAAAGAGGCACTGCTCTAAGAACTTCACAAACTCAATTTAATTCTCAGGAGGGAAAACAAAGGCCTAAAGTCACATGACAAGTGGTGGGCAAGATGGCTCCAGAGCCTCTGCTCTCGGCAACCGCCTCAGGCTTCCTCAACTTTCTTTAAGAGCTTCTGAATGAATAAAAAAAATACTGAGGCCTAATGTTTTAGGATTCTGGCTCACTGTTGCACAGAACAAATAGCTATAGAGTGACAATAATTAAAAAAGAAAAGATTGAATTCTCAAATGTTCTGCAAGTAAAAATAAAATCTTAAGATGCTAAAATTCTTATTTCTATGTAATTCTCTTGGTTTCATCTTCAGAAAATAGCTGTCTTGCTTCAAACTACCTAAAATATTTCAGAAAGGGAAATATTTCTATTTCCAATGTCCCTAGGGAGAACATTTAATGCGCTGTGATATTCCATTAACACATTAGGAGAAGGTTTGGTTGAAAACAAAGGGAGAGAAGAAAATGGTCACAAAATTGATTGGACATAAAATATCTTACATTTTCTTCCAATGATTCTGATGCTATAGGGATGAGAAAAAAGAGGACAAGCAGTCCACATGTAACAGTAGAAAACACTAGAAAATTAATTATTTTAAAGTTAGTCTATCAACTTCAAAAAAATTAAAGATTTCATACGCTACTTTAAAAGAGTCATATTCACATCTTGGATTTTCTGTTAAACATATCAGATGTGTTCTTAATGAACCTGAGCATATTCTTTAGCAATATCTTTAGAAACGATATTGGTTGCAGCTGGTCCTATACAGAAATGGGGATAAGCACTTAGGCACGAGAGGTATAAAATGTATAGTTATGTGTGATTATCAAATATTTATTGATACTGACAAGTAAACCAAGTGTATTAGACATGATCATTGTCTAGCGAGGTGGACTTTCAAATTCAACATGGCAATAAGTCACATGGGACAGTTTACAAAATGTGTTTAGAGGAAAGCTCAATTTTAAAAGGCAATAAACAATAAGTTTACTGTTACTTTCTATTTCTATGAGAATGCCCATACCATGACTTTTTAAATGGTTTTTAAAATGGCATGTGTCATAGAAAATAGATTTAAATAAAATCTCAATGAAAAATCATGAAGAGATGTGACAGGAAGCCTTTGTGTGGATCCTCTCTTTGCAATCTCACTTACAGAAAATTTAGAAAATGCTACATTGAGTCAATGTGAATGTTGTAGAAAAATAAAGTAAAAGAATAGCCGATACAATTTGCTAATTGCCATTTTGAGCCTTGTTCAAGAATCACAAAGTGTGGTGTGCTCAAAATAGGATGAACCTTCTCAAAAAAAAAAAAATGGCAAAGAATAGAAAAAAATTAGACAAAGCAGCAAAGAGGTCTAAACGACAAAATCTGAAACCTACAAAATTTATTCCTGAGTTTACTCTGCCGTGCATGTGATCGTTCACAAGGAAAATGGACTTGTCAATTTAACCATTTTCTCAATCATAAAGTTTGTACTAGAATATGAACACTGTAATTCCTTCTAGGACTCCTGTGAAAAAGCATTTTCATATATTAAAATAAGTTATTATTACTTTAAAATGAAGTACTCAAGAGAAAATGAGCCAAATTTGAGAGAGTAAGAGATTCTGTTGGATAGGAATAGTCATTAATACTTCCATTAAATTATTGTCCTTGTGCCCCTGTACAGCCCTGATACACAATGGTGACTGTTATGTGTTGAATTATGTTCTCCCAAAAAATATACGTTCAAGTTCTAATCCCCAATATCTCAGAATGTCACTGTGTTTGGAAATAGGGCTGTTGCAGATGTAATTAGTTAAATGAAGATGAGGTCATACTGGAGTAGGGTGGGTCCTTATCCCAACATGACCAAGGTCCTTATATAAGACACTGGGCATAGGAAGACAGAGCACACGGGGAAAACCCCATGTGATGACACAAGCAGAGATTTTAATTTATAGCTGCCAATCCAAGTATGCCAAATATTGGCAGCAAATCACCAGAAGCTAAAAGAGGAAGGATTCCCCTACACGTTTCAGGGAAAGCATGGACCCGCCAACACCTTAATTTCAAACTTCCAGCCCACAGAACTGAGAATAAATTTCTGTTGTTTTAAGACATCCAGTTTGTGGTACATTGTTACAAGAGCCCTAGGAAATTAATACAGGCACTTTAGAAATTGTATTTCTCTCCCTTCTTATATCCTTTTCTATTTTTAAAGAGGGTGTGATGGAAGGAGTTTGATGAACCTGACTTTGAATCGTGATGCCACTCCTTACTAGCAGCATTTAGGCAATTTGCCTAACTTTTCCAAGCTGTAGGTCACTCTTCTGCAAAATCAGAAAAAGCCTTCATAAAGTTCCTAAGAAGATTAAATAAGATGATACATCTAAAGTGCCTGGTATATACTAGGCACTGAGTAAATGTTAGTTCCAGTCTCTTCCTCCTTCATCACAATATTGCAATAAAAATTAAATGAGCTAGACACAAGTCAGTCTTACCATAGAAACTTCAGTACATTTTATTGTTCTAAAATCACCCACAACGTGGGCATGTCATAAAAGGCTCCTAAGAGCTCCATTTGAGACAGTTGTTGAGAGCCCTGGAGCCTAGGAAGAGAAATTGGGGTGGGTCAGAGTTGAGTTCTGAGAGATATGGGGGCTTACGTCTTAACTCTTAATCCTCAGAACTCTGCCTGAAACTGCAAAAGACCCAGTGAAATATAATCTCCTGCAAGGCCCTAAAAATTCCCATCAAGTATCAGAGAGGGCAGCCTCATATGCGTTCTCGAGTGGAGTTCCTTGAAAACTTGCCTTGATCCCTGATCAAGGGAAGCGTTGAATTTGAAAGAGTAAAATCACTTCCTATTGCAAGAAAAGCTACAGAAAGAGAAAGGACAAAACACCCGTTGGCTGTAATACTTACCACACCGATGCAGACGAGGAGGAACTAGCAGTTGGCATAAGGTGTCCCCAACTGGGATCAGCAGTAACTACTGCTGAGCAAGTCAGTGCTGAGTTCAGATGAAAACCAGGATCTTGCCCAAGAGAGCTGAACTGCAGTTCTAAAAGCACCACCAGACCTTGAGAAGGTCCCAGAAGACACCAACGCTGCTTGATTCTCCTCTACTGGGACTTGAACCCAACGGGGGTAAACTTCTGCAATGTGCAAGATGGCGAGGCGGGGGGAGGACCGATGACGGAGGGAAGAGATTGTATCCATGTGAGAAAAACGAAAGACTAACTTTTGCGGAGTGAGAGAATAAAGATTTTTAAAATCCAGGAATTCTGAGCAAATGATTCTGAAACCTAAGGAGGCAGTCGTCAGGAACACAGTCCTTGATTTTCCCTATTTAAGTGAAGAAAGCAGACGAAAGGACCACTTTCTCCCTAACTTACTCCTTTCCTTAGTCCTTTCAACTAATTTAATGGTAGCCCAAGATGGAGAGCAAAGCTATCAAATGCATTGCTAACTGTGTAGCCCAAAGCACATCTCTAGGATCTATTTTTAGGTAAAGAAAATTCTTTTCTTGGTTGCTAGTCCAATAATAGTCAAATAATTCCAAGAACATACCTGGACTTCCACCTGCCAGTTTTGATGTGGATGCGTGTTTTTGCGGGTGTGGTTTTCCAGGCCTTTGAGGAGGCTTAGAATCCACTTGAGAGAAGAGTCCTTCCTCACACTTTCTGGAACATCTGGAGGTAGATCTCACTTGCCCTCTCTCTGCCCCCAACAGGGAATCATTATGCGGCGTGGAGAGCACTCCGAGGAAAGCACACGTGAAGTGAACACCACCCCAAACAGGACGCATGGAAGGGCAGATGCAGTCAAGACAGGACCAATCACATAAAGCCAGCCCTGCCACCCCGCCATCCTCTCCTCCCGGTGCCCAGCCCCAGAGGAGCTTGAGACCCTGAGGAGCGGGAGGAACAGGGGTGCGACAGAGCATGTTCCTCCCCCTCCCTTGGCAGGTGGGGGTCTCTCCGACCCCTGGCAGAGGAACGCATGCCACCGGAGGTCTGAGTCGGGTTGATCCACATTTTAATAACTGAAAGTGAATGGACTGCCGTTCCAGAGCTCAAGGGACAAAAGAGTGAGTCAACAGAACACGGTTTAAAGCAATGATTGAGTAAAAATAAAACCTTTTCGTGTTCGCACCCCACAGAGTGCAGAAGCACTTCACTGAACACAAGTATGCATCCCGACAGAGGAGCCACTGAATAATGCAGCGGGCGGTGTCTCCAGCACAGCCTGGCGGTGAGGACCGGGCAACAGAGGCTCAGAAGACAGACCGGAAGTGCTGCCACTATTCCGAGCGTAACGAGCAGTCCCCAGCGCAACTGAGATAGGGGTAGCGACTTAACATTTTGAGAAGCCAATCCTGCCCATGGGCTGCAGGATGGGCCAGGGACGAGCAGAAGGCAGTAAGGCTGCATCCAACCAAAGTATCCCTTTGTTGCTCCCCCAATCTAACCTCTATGGAGGGATGTCAAGGCCAAAATGGGATCCAGAAGGCTAGAAAATGAGGCTGCCCCAGTAGCGTGAAGAATTGGTGGGAGACAGGAGGGGTTGAAAGTTACATTTTAAATAATCTGGCTCATATGTTAATTCATCTGATTAGTAGAGCAATGCCTGGAATTCCTCCTGCTTGGAAGGCAGACTTCCTCTTAAAAAGCCAAACAGAGTAAGATTTCAGGTAAGAAAAAGCTGGACTATTTGGCTTAAAGCAGGGGTCCCCAACATTTTTGGCCCCAGGGACAGGTTTCAGGGAAGACAATTTTCCACAGACAGGGGGGATGGTTTGGGGATGATTCAAGTGCATTATATTTATTGTGCACTTTATTTCTATTATTATTACATTGTAATATATAATGAAATAATTATACTACTCACCATAATGCAGAATCTAATGCTGTGGCTCATCTGACAGGAGGCGGAGCTCAGGCAGTGATGTGAGCGATGGGGAATGGCTGTATTTACAGATGAAGGTTCGCTCACTTCCTGCTGTGGGGTCCAGTTCCGAACAGGCCATTGACGCTATCAATCCGAGGCCTAAGGGTTGGGGACTGCAGGCTTAAGGTACATCTTCTCTAGGCCCTAAGAGAGTAGGCGTGTGAAGGAGAAGATGGTTTTGAAACTCAAATACAGCTCAGCCATGTTCACTGGAGCAGAGCTGACAATGTTTTGAAATTCGAACCCCTAATTAGTAACAAAGAAGACACTTTGGGAAAACCCATCACCCCTGTGCAAAGATCTCTCGAGAACCTAATATGGTAAGCAACTGCATGAAAATGTAAGGATTTGGGGTCCCGCCTAAATGTAATTCTTGAAGAAATTGCTATAATTTAGCTATAATTTCTTCCTTCTATAATGCTGAGGAACTGCACATGGAGAATTTGGAAAGGAATAGGAAGAGGAGAGGTGGAAATGTAAATGGGCAAGGCTTGCAATCAATTAGATATCAAACATGAAAAGAGAAGAGAAAACAGTTTCAGGTTTTAAGACGAAATAAATGTAGAAACAGGGACTACACGAATAGAAACAGGGAAGATGAGAGAAGAGAGGAGAGAAGAGAGGAGAAGTGAGCTTGATTTTAAAAATGCCGAAATAAGGGCATCAGCATCGCATTCACCAGCGCCTGGAAATAAGAGGCTGGACCTCCGCAGGGAGTGTGGCTTCTCCCCTCCACCCACCCCTAGAGTTGCAGAAGCTGGGGTTTTCTGTGTTCCTGTGCCAGACAGAGGAACGAGGCCTGAGCTTTAGCACACAGAGTGGCTACAAGAAATAAACAACAATCCTATTTTTCACATTGACTGATCTGACTCCCCAAGGGTTGGCAATGTCTCCATGTGTTAGTGAGTGAAGACCCGGCATAAGCAAATGCCGAACTAATAGCTAAAGACTGCAACTGTAGACGCTGTGAAGTTTGTGACAAGCAGTAATGAAAATGTCAGATGCCACATGGATGAGGAACTCAGTGCATGAGAAACACATGTTATTTAACAATCTGCCACTGAGTGAACAAAAAGGAGCCGAAATCAAGCTGGAGACAGCCAAGAACACAACGCTGCAGTCATTTCAGAGCCATCCCGGGATTGGCTCAGGAGCAGCTGAGCTGTGATTCTTATTCTGCCAGAAGTCCAGCTCAGAAGGGGTGGACAGGGCATGCAGGAAAACTGGCAATAAAGCAAAAAAACGAGTACTCACTTGCATGATAAGGCAAAGAAAAAGAGGGAGGCCCCTCCCCTCTAAAACACGTTTGTCTTGGGGCTTACCCCTGTGGTGGTTTTATTACTTTGGCCCTGTTCTTTCTATAGTCTACTAACAGTTTCCCCATCACCCTCAAGGGCACGTACTAGCCCCTCTTAGAGGAGGGTGCACCTAGTCCACCAGGCCCAGAGCTGAGCACTCCAGATGTTAAGAGGTAGTGGTGCCAAGGATCAGAAACTGCATGGCTATTACAAAGGAAAAGACGTTTCGAGCAATTATTTAAATTAAAACTAGGCAAGTGTGGGCACAGTAGAAAAGAGTATGGGCTAATTCAGCAAAAAATATTTCACAATTGTTATGTTGTTGTGATATATTTAAAATTTGTGGCCATGTAGCCTCAGTTTTCTTAGCTGCAAGTTGGAAATAAGAACACCTCTCATACAGGGCTGTTATGAGAACTGGATGAAAATAAAATTTTGATCAGAAGACCAACTGAATACATTGAATCTAAGGTTAAAGAAGAACTGTGATATATTTAAACAGCTGTGAACTTTTAAGCTCACTTTTCATGAGAAGCAGTATAGTGGAACAATTTAGAATGCCTATGTTAGCATTCTGATGGTGCCACCGGCTGTATGACCTCAACAAGTGAATAGCTCTGTGCTTCACCTTTTCTTCACCTAAAAAAATGGATCTAATAAGAGTACCTCAGTCTTAGGTCTATTTAGGATTAAATTAGGGAATATGAGTAGCATTCTTACCATAGTACCAGGCATTTGGTGCATGCTTATTAAATGTTAGTTATTTTTAATCAGAGAAGTAGCTCGAGGAAGTTCCCTAAAACTTCCTTAACTGTCTGAGCTACCAACTCTGCCTGCCAAAAATTACATTGTTATTTTTGTGCTTTTAATTCTAGGAGCTGTCTGGAATTGTAGTGGAATCGTGCACAAATTTGAACATAAATATCACACCATCCATCCATCTGCAACAAGTCTTTTTTCTATCTATAATTCAATTCAAATGGGGGAGGGAGGAACAGCTTTTAGAGTGCTCGCTCCAGTTAGACACAATTACTGGGATATAACTAGGGTTGACATTCAGGAAACATGCCCAGGTACAGACATGCCCATTCTTAAGGTATTAAAATACTTTCACCAGTTATGAATAGCAACTACTTTAAGCTCCCCAGTGACTTCCCCAAACTTCCGGGATGCTTCATTATCCAGCAACAGAAAAGTTTACACCTAGTTAAAGAATAATTTTTCAAAATAAGATACAATCATGGCTCTCATACAGACAGAATATGAACAAATGCCAAAGGTTTATTTAACTTATTAATTAATGAGGTAACTGTAAAAGCTGTCACAACACTTCAAAGGAGAATCCAAAGACCAGACAAATATAATATATAAGCCCATCAGGAATGTTGAAACAAATTTGCTTAAGGGATGCAAAACTGGCTTCTTTCACAATGGAGAGGGAAGTTAATTGAATCTCTACAACACAAAAACTCTTTCCCAGTCAACTGAATTCTATGACAAAAGAACCATTTGCATTGTATCTGTGTTGTACAAGTTAACTTCTATAGAGTTAGCTACATTTAGTTATCGCTATAGAATTATAAAACAACTCAAAGACAGTTAAAGGCATAAATCTCATAGAATCAGATAACCCTAAATGGAATTTTCCACTAATGACACCTGGCAATCTTTTGGTCCAGTTAAACGTCTTTCACAATGCTTTGGTACAATCTTCCTCCCTTGATCGAGAATAATCATACAGAAAAATCTTAGTAAGACTGGTCTCATTAGATTTGGCCCAATCATTTGCATAGATACAGCAAGGGACCTTCTACAGTTTCCTTTAAAAATCTAGAGCTCTACATATTGAACAATCACAAAATTAACCTCTGTTGGGAAGTTTTCATAAGAAATTTCGGTTTGGACTTTTTAAAGTTTCTATTATTTGCTATCGCAAAGCTAAGAAACTAAGCCCAAAAATCTCTCTTCATCAAATTTCACCTGCTGGACCTATAAACATGCGTGAATCCTTCCATTCTCAAGGTCCCTGTACTACGAAAAGCTAGCCTTCCTCACCGTGTATAAGGCCAGCCAGGTGTCAGGCCAGACTTTCTGAGAGGACTTTATAGGCATTGACTCTGTGGGAAAGTCATAAGTAAAGTAAAATAGGTCAATTTTATTTCCTTAAAAGTGGCTGTCATACCTGATTAAATAAGGACCATTCTCAAATACGACATTCCAGGCAAGAACTTAGTTGCCTATCTGATTTTTCCAATTATATCCTGTTATAAAGAGGACAGATTCTTACTGAGCCTATTCAAATAGCCATATTGCCATGAACAGTAAGGAGATTTAGTAAGAATTTCTGATTTCAGGCAATGGGGGGCAGGTGAGGAGAAGGTTAGAGAAAGGGATTAGTAAGAATCAGATATCAGATATCATTTGAAAATGCTTCATTTCAAATGCTTTTTGTTTACAATAGCAGCATCTACTAAACTGGTATTGGTTATAGATAGCTTAAGATTATTTTAAAAAAGAGGGGCTTGCTTACATATCTAGAAGAGAGGATATTTAAAAAAATGAATAGTATTCCAAACAAATATCTGTAATAAAAATTTCCTCATCAATTCATACAGTCATATGTAAATAAATTATGGTCTACTAGATCTTGGGTTAGCAGACTCAGGAAGCTGTCTGCTTATTGGCTAAAAAGAATTTGGAGATCCTGACTCAGCCCATTGGTAAACAATGTCATCTGTACCCCAAAGGTTTATTCTTAGAAGAGTCAATAATTTTAAGCACATGGCCCTTGATCATTGAAGACACAAACTCTGACACATTTCTGCTCACTCAGGTGAGAATCAGAGTAAAACAAAAGCTATCTGAAGATGACAGAGTATGAAATTTATTACTGATCATTGTTTATTACATTATTTATTAATGTATTATATATTTATATACATATAAAAGATCTGATATGAGTTCAGAATAAAGCAAATGACAAGGGAATTTGGTTGTTTCTGTGGTATATAAAACAAAATAATACAGTCATTCCAAAAAAATATTTTAGATAAAATATCTCTAAGGATAATATTAAGTCTATTTTCACATGTTATAATACAGTCGATTTATAAATGCATTAATATAATTTTATAGAGAAAAACTTGAGATATAATATATAATGATTCTGAGATATTGTATACATAATATACTAAGAATATTAAGTAAAGAAATTTAGTAACTCTGGAGTAGGGCCTACACATCTGTATTTTTACAAGACTCTATGGGTAAGTTTAACGTTTGTCTCCAATTTAGAACCACTAGATAATGCTAGATTCAAATTAAAGAAATAAGTTTGTTCCAAGTAAGCTTTTAAAATAATAACCAAAATTGACTAATAACTCTGTACTATTTTTTCCTAATATCATCAGGCAAACTACCACCAGAATTCTGATCAATAGGAACATATTATAGACAATGTGGGCATTGACAGATCTCCAGGAATTATCCATGAAAAGACACAATTTCACAAATATTTATGTTTGAATACATTGTATGTATTCAAATTTAACCTCGGGAAATCTGAGCATGTCTTCTGATTTGGCAACTCATTAAACAAACCTAATTATTTCTAGCATCATTTTATAAGAACTAATCATTCTAATTTTCC
>NW_012141635.1:7507888-7511109 GCF_000956105.1 Propithecus coquereli
GTTAGCCCAGAAGAATGTGCTCAATACCATGCATTGTTGTTCCTCTGAAGATACCTACTAATCTTTTGGTTTATTTAAAAGCCTTTCGTCAAGTCAGTGACAAGTTGGAAAAAAAGTAAAAACAAAGAAAAAAAAAGTCTTTCATAATGTCTCCTTATCCCCTAACATAGCAGGAGCCTTCAGATCCCTAGTCTATAGGCTTCCCAGGCTTGTTAATATTTACCACCACTTGTTAACTATTTTTATTATCGCTGTAGTACAAAATAGAGAAAAAGATAATTTCTGTTCTTGATAAGCTCTTAGTACAATGGTAAAGACAGATTAGGAAACAGAACAAAGATAAGCAGGAGGTGCTTGTAGGAAGAAGCACAAACCTAACTTTGAAGGGCAGGGCAGGTTCTCTAGAGCAAAAGTAGGAATTTGCAAAGAGATTGGGGAAGGATGGGTGTGAAGACAAGAGAAAAGGGGTTCCAGACAGAAGAAATGGCACGAGCTATAACCTGGCAGCCAATCAGACCATGGTGAGTTCAAGGAACTGAAAGTACTTAGGCTTTGGAGGAGCAAAACATATTTCCCACCATCCTTGACTTGGCTCAGGATTACACCCTGGGTAACAGGAATATCCATACTGCTTTAAAGGATTTTAAGAAAAATGCATAGTGAACATATGACAGGCAAAATGTGGGAGCAGGGTATTGTAAATAATTCTTAGCCAATTCTAAAAATGGTTTGCAGCCATTCTAAATATTGCCTAGGAATTATTTATAATGCCTGATACAACATTCTGTGATAACATAAGCACATACAATTGAGAGTTTGTTAAAATTTAATCCCAATTTAAAAGCTAGGCAGAGGGAGTCAACGTGAGAATAGGCAAAAGATTTTCATCAGGAGCATCTTATTCAAGTAAAAATTAGAACAGATCCTCAAACTCAAAAAATTAAAATTGCCGTTTCGCAGGGTTGGTAAATTCTTAAATCGACAGAAGGCTGTCACGTCTTGTGATTGGTTCCCGTATTCAACACAGGACTAGACTTTCATCAGTCTTGGTGAGAAGTACTGTTGGGAATAAATTCCACTTGTTGGCAAATATGTCCCCAGCCTATCGTAACTTTAAAATTACATCTGGAAAAAATGAGATTGGAATCAGAACTGCCAACAGTGAAGAACTCTTCATAAGCATGACAGCTACCATTTATTTACTATTTACTATGTACCAGGCACTTTAAAAATGTTGCTGGTTTAATCTTAACACAGCCCTTTACCATAGATAGTAAATTATCATGCCCAGTTTACAGATGAATAAACTAAGCATCAGAGAGAAGAAGTAAATTGCCTAAATTTTCGTATGTTGTATGTAGAAGAGCTTGGATTCTAATACATCAAAAAGTATAGAACCTCAAAGACAAATGGAGCTCCCCGAAGGACTTTTAAATGCTAGCATTGATTAGCAGTATCTGAGATTATAAAAGAGAACTTTGTTATCTGTGAAGTAGACTTCTGGACCATAACCAGGCCCGCATTTAGCATTCGTAAGGCTTTGGACAAGAATAGAAATGAAAGTCCATATACCATATGTCTCGATATTAAAAGTAATAAATCAATTTACCAAGCTGTTAAATAAAATATGTTCTACACTCTTGCCTTGATAAATATACTTTATAATGACTGGATGGTCAGGTTCAAATTTAGAATCCCTCAGCTCTCAGCATAACACCCTACCTCTCCCCGCATCCGCCCCACACACTCTTCCAAGCCCCTGCTCTGTCCCACGGTGCAAGAGGACCCACACATCTATGTAGTCACCACATCCCACACATCCCAGCCTCTGCCCGCAACCCCCACACAGCTGTCCCTTGGCCACTGATCTTGTGGTCCACCTCCAGAGTTTAGATTTATGGAAAAGTTCTGCACAGGACCTTGAAGTAAGCTCAAGTCCCTTTGGACAGAGAATCCTGGGGACCAGGGCATGGGCTTTAATGTGCTATTCAAAGCACTGTCTTTGAATCTGTTCTGGTCCTTGAACTCTTTGTTCCCAGTCTGCATTGAGTTAAGTACAGAGAGTGAAAGTAAGCATTTAGAGACCTTCATAGCAATTTCACATTGCTGTAACATCCAAGGACAGGGTTTTGTATTTTACAAAAGTATTAGTTGGCCAAGAATAGGAAATTTTTTAAAAGGGGACAGATCTTACCCATAAATAGGTAGAAAAGGTTTGTCTAGAATGAGAAGGAGGGTGGGGTCCTGGTGGACACAGCTCTTAGCCCACAGACTCACCCCCCGTGGAAAAAGCCCCAGCCTGAGGAGGGCCTGGGCAAGGACTTTCAAAAGATGTTCCTCTTACCCAGGTCTAAGAGCAGCCCTGACAATTACAAGACTTTTTCTGCTCTTTCAGTCTTACTTTAAAGACCTGCGTATCTGGGCCTTGGACTCTGATGGAGTGGGAAAGGAAGCTCTCCCCTTACCATGTGAGTTTTGGGGACCCCACATAACAATAAGCAGATCTATAGCTATAGCAAGTGGCTAACAGGAAACCACCAAGCTTCAAGAATTCCCGCTACCAGCATTCTACTGATTAGCTCCAGCAGGAAAATCAGGTCAAAGCCAATAAAATTCAGCTCCTATTAACTCAGGACTACTTCGACAATTCAATGGAAAGATTTTAGATCTCTTATGTTTTTTCCTGCTCCTAACTTCAGTTTCTGCTGAAGATACATTCTCCAGCCTCTTTTGTTCTGTGTCTGTTGATAAAGGACTTTTAAAATAAAGGGAGGGGATTTGAGACACTTTGTGATCTGTTTCAAAGAAAATGAATTTTTTAAAAAGCAAAACAAATATAACTCAAAATACCATTTGCAATCATCTTTATATTATTGCCTAAACATTTTGACCAGAAAGAAATTGTTGTTAAAATGACTTAGGATAAGGAATAAGATTGGCTACTACGATTTTTTTTCTCTTCATAATTCGATTTGTTCAAACTTTTAACAGGTATGTCCTTCACTTTTTACCCATTTTCTCCCTTTTTTCATCCCCTCATACACACATATGCATACCCACACCAATAAATCAAGAGCTGATGAGAATTGCAATAGTTCCATGTTGTTTAACCACTATATTTGACTATTAATAAATAATAAGCTTAGCAAATACACACTTTTGATACAGATCATATAATAAACGATTATACTTTCAAAGTAGTGAATGCCCAGCTATGATCA
>NW_012141635.1:7511544-7513447 GCF_000956105.1 Propithecus coquereli
AGTAAAGCACAAAGAGAAGTCTGCCAGTACCTCCCTTAGAGAAAATTCCTCTCTGTCTCTCCCAGGGCACACATACATTTTGTGACAAACTGACCCCTTTTACTTTGAGGCCAGGGTTTTGTTCGGCAGCAAAGATCACTATTAACTTTACGTGAAGGTTAAATTAAAGATTGTAAACCAACGAGAATTTTCAATATCACACTTAAAATTACGTACTGTTCAGTAGCACCAATACCTTAGTGAAATACAAGTTCCCATAAGTACATATAGGATTTTAACCCTGGAATAGTCTGTCAACAATAACTCTTTTTTCTCAAATAGTGACTTGATCTCTGGAGGCACAGATGATTTAGATCTGTTTTTCCTGAGCCTTTCTTGTTATTAACTTACCTTAGGCAGGCTTCTTTTCTTTCCCCTAGACAAATAGTTCTAACTTTAGTGTGCATAAGAATCATTGAGAATTATTTATAAAATTTAGGTTCCCAGGCCACATCCCTGGAGATGTCAATTCAGTAGATCTAAGATCTCACCAGGAATCTGCATTTTTATGAAGTCACTTAAGTGGTTCCAATGCAATTGTTCCATGGACTTCGGTTAGAGAGATGCCATATTGAAACCTTGACTGTTTCTAAATACAGAATAGAGTAACTACTACTTATTGGAAATTTGAGCTCATTTTATTTTGATGACCATGGTATCATAATGGGAAAAAGTACAATTTCACAGAATAAGCCACAAACCAGTACCTCTTATGGAAATTCATTGAACAATAATATAGTCAAATTTGCCAAAGTGAATACAGATCCATGGTCTCTTATCGGAAACTTTTTGTTAACTAAAGTTATCAAAATTTAGAAACAGAGCAAGAGGAGGGCTGCATGTCATTTCAATTCTATTGTTTAACAGGCTCACCCAAGGAATATTCATTAATAAGGGAAAGCATCTGTTATTTAATATTTAGTTGGAGCCCAGACATTATGAAGTTACATGTAAAATTGTATCTATCCATAGGAAAGATAATCCCAAAAGTTAGAGTTGTGTTGCCCTGTAAGTCCTTAATTAGATTTGCATCTATGAGCAAATTTATTTCAATATTTTTTATCTGTCTGACTTCACAAATCTTCATTTCTCAAACTCTCCTTTGAACCTGTCTTACCATCTTACTGATTCTTTCATTAAGCAATGGGGTAAATGAAAGCGTTGACATGCTTTCGATTCATATTTGTATGAGAGTTATGTTTTTGAAGTTTTCCAGAATTGTGCTTTGACTGTTTTGGAGGTTCCATTGAGATGCTCACATGCTCTTACCTGCCAAAGCCAATTAAACCATGTTGGCCAAGAAGTACAAGTTGTTGCGTTAAGCCCAGGCCCTTCTTTTCTTGGCTCCCTGAGTGAATCTCAAGCAGCAGTAGATTCTCTTTCTGACTCTCCCTTTCTCTTTTTAGTTTCCTGTCTACGTTTTTGTTTTGTTTCTGGTTCTTGGCCACATTCAGTTCGTTCTGATTCTAGCTTGTGCACAGCCAATACGGTATTTTCCACTGGGGGCGGCAGTGGGGACCTGTTTTCATGGTTGACAGTGCGGCTGTCTGTATCAAGACGATGCCAGACAGCTGCCCTCTGTCAGGGGAGAGACCAAAGAAAAAAAAAATTTTTCTATTTGCCTCTTCATGTGCTCACATCAATTAAGAAAATATTCTGTTATACATTAAAAAGGAAAACAGCTCTTTGAGATAGAAACTGGTGAGTTTTTGTATTTCTGTTTACTTTGACCTGTGGCATAGATTATGCAAGTGAAATGTGTGTCTGTGTGTATATAATTGAGAAAAGCCATCACCTCTCATTGTGTGAATTTGAAATATTTTCCTACCTCTGAGGGGTATTAATAAATTAGAAGATAAAATCC
>NW_012141635.1:7513909-7526498 GCF_000956105.1 Propithecus coquereli
AATTTTAAATAGAGTTAATTATTGGATAATCTTCTGACATCTGGATAATTTCTAAATAAACAGAATATTGAAATCTAAGTACAAGTTTAATATATGTACTTTGGCTGTATTAATATATTATAAAGTGGCTATAATTTTGGGTTATGTTATTAAATGTGCACATTCTTGATATTTTAAGAATGTATAAAACTGATGCATGTGGCTATAGGGACTAAGCTTTGCTGGTTTATTTGCTAAATGGCCTATGCGATGGGCAATTATCAATGGCCTACCTCTCAGCAAAATTGAAGTTAGCTTATCTTGTAAAAGTTATATTTAGTATGGGTAACTGAGATTACAACAGAAGCAGAGCATTGGAGAAATACAACTGTGTATGTGAAGTTAATGGAATGCATTTTTGTTTTCCCGGGAAAACAAAAGAAGTTTTGTCCTAAAGGAAAGTATCAGCTTGTTCTAGAATATAAAAGAGCATAGTAAATAACAAAATTTAAGTTTGTATAGCAAGTTGTAGACATTTTGAGGAAATTGAACTTTATGCTGGTTTATAATACACAAGTCAGGAAAAAAAACAATGAAGTAAGTTAAAATTTTGACAAAGTTTGCCCAGTCTTGGACACATTCTTAAGTTAATTTGTAAAAAAGCTTGAGAACGCTTTACTGCCAAATATTGTATTGATGCAAACTAGAATTTGGCTTTTTCTCTGTTAATGACAGCTGATCTTGAATTATTTAGTCTTAATAGTAGGTAGTAAATGGTTATTCTTTACTTCTGTGTCATCCGTCAAATAGTATTCCATACTTATAAGGATAATTTTCTGTGCTTTGCCTTGCTTTATGATGTCTTTGATTATCATTAAAAAGATAACAGTTTGCTCCCTGGTAATAGTGCTAAGGTCAGAGGATGGATTCTGCAGAAGCAGATGTTGAGACAGTTGGTCATGCAGGGCTCAACACCTGGAGGGACAAGGCAAGGTGCAAGCAAGGTAGGACATTGGTTTATGTTGCAAGCCCTATATGTTTTGGCCAACCCCGTGGGGAGCTCTGGAGCAGATATGGCTCATCAGAGTGTCCAATATTGGACCAATGTGGCCAGGACTTCATACCCAGGATCTGATCAGCCTTTGGATATGGGCCACCCTGGGAAAGGGTGTGCTTTGACAAGGGCAGCTGCCTGTAGCTGAGCACAACCTTGAGGGCACCAACAGTGTGAGTCTGGCTGCTGACAGCTAGACACCAAGGCCTTCTGTGAACAGGAGTCTGGGAGCTCATCTCCATGCCCACCACCAAACCCTGGTGTCATGTCACCTTCTGCTACATTCATTTTAAAATACTGTATTGTTGTTTGTTTGATTCAATAGGTAGCCAAGAATTGTATTTCAGGAATCCATGGATCCTTTCTTAATCAGGTGAGAAATCTCTTCTAACAACTCTTGATTTTACCTTGTCAAGATCAGAACCCAAATATAGAGAAGAACAAATATTTTTTCCCTTCTTTCTGTTTTTAAATTTTTTTATTGGGGTAAAATATACATATAAAATTTACCATCTTTACCATTTTTAAGTGTAGAGATCAGTGATAATAAGTACTTTTTTATTCTTTTTTTTTTCTTTGTCCTTCCTCTCCTCCTACCCCCGCTCCTCCTTCCTGGCCTCTGTTAATCATCAGTCTAATCTCCATTTTCATGAGATTCACTTTTTTTGCTTCTGCATATGAGTGAGAACATGCAATTTTTGTCTTTCTGTGTCTGGCTTATTTCACTTAACTTCACGGCCTCCAGTTCCAGCCATGTTGTTGCAAATGACAGGATTTTATTCTTTTTTATGGTTGAATAATATTCCATTGTGTATATGTGCCATATTTGCTTTATCCATTCATCCATTGATGGGCACGTGGGTTAATTGCATATTTTGGCTATTGTGAATAGTGTTGCGATAAACATGGGAATGCAAATATATCTTTTGATATATTGATTTCCTTTCTTTTGGATACATTCCCAGTAGTGGAATTGCTGGATCAAATGGAAGTTTTAGTTTTAGTTTTTTGAGGAACCTCCATGTTCTTCTCCATAGTGGGTGTAATAATTTACATTCCCACAACAATGTGTAAGGGTTCCCCTTCCTCCACATCCTGTCCAGTGTCTGTTATTGTCATCTTTTTGATATAAGCCATATTAACTAGACTGAGATAATATCACATTGTGGTTTTAATATTCACTTCTCTGATGATTAGTGATGTTGAGAATTTTTCATATACCTGTTGGCCATGTGTATGTCTTCTTTTGAGAAATGTCAGTTTGGATCTTTTGCCCATTATGAATTGGATAATTTATTTTTTTGCTATTGAGTTGTTTGAGCTCCTTATATCTTCTGGATATTAATCCCTTATCAAATGGATAGTTTGCAAATATTTTCTCCCATTCTGTTGGTCATTTATTCATTTTGTCAATTGTTTCCCTTGCTGTGCAGAAGCTTTTTAGCTTGATATAATCCCAATCCTCTATTTTTGTTTTGGTTACCTGTGCTTTTGAGGTCTTACACAAGACATCTTTGCCCAGACCAATGTTCCTAGACCATGAAAGGACAAATTTTTAAGATACTTTTTTGGTATCTAAAGCTTTGAGATTTCTCATTCAATCCCTGGATAATCACAAATATGCCTTCTTTTGCCTTAGAAGAAAAGGGATCCTAGAAATGATAGGTGTTCGTTATGCTCCATATTTCTTAATTAGCTCAACACTATTATAAGTTACCAAATCAAAGGATAAATGTGTACAGGTTAAATATTATTAGTAAAATTTTACAGAAGTGTTTTTCAACATGGGGTCCTCAATCCTCATCACTTGGGACCTTGTTAGAAATGCAAATTCTACAATTCTAACTCAGATTAACTGAATCAGAATTTATGGAGGTGGGGCCCAGCAATATGTGTTTTAATAAGCCTTTCATGTGATAATGATGCCTGATAATGCTGAAAAACCATTGCCTTACACAATAGATTGAAAGTCCATGGAAATTTGTTAATATCCTCAATGTCCATGTTGTATTCTTAACCTCAGGAGAAACATTGGTCAAATTCTCATGAAAGATTTCTGTGTCTTACTGCAATAGAAAATTTTACAATGCTGAATTTTTATATTATTGGTTACTATAATAAATTGATCACAGAATTTAATCTCATTACCAAACATGGTTCTGCTCTACGCTGATGCTTGCCTGAAGACTCTGCTATAAACTACAGGCTTGAATTTGTATCTTTAACAAAAGATAGTCTCAGCAACTCATGGAAAGCTCTACACCAGAGATTTCAAGGCAAAGACTCATGAGTCAGGCTTTGGAGCTTAAAGATGACGTTACCTAGACAACTAACTGTTCTTGAAGACGAAGTCAAGATTTGCGAGTCTTTACTCCAGAAGCAGACAATTTCATGAAAGTTAAACAAAAATTAATTAGGTAGGACTTAATGAAACAATGGGAAAAATCTAATTGTAGTTAGTTATTTTGGAATACATTTGGTATTATTTTTAATGTTCTATAATTGGTATATGAAAAAGCCCGTTTCTTTTTCTAAAATCTATCTCTAATACTCAATTTAGTAGATGACACTTCCACCAATTGATATGAAACATTTGGTAAATGATATCTGATTCTTATCAATCCCTCAGAATTCAAATACTTTTACAGAATCTCCTTACTTTTAATGAATATATGGCTATTTTCAATGAGAGTCTGTCCTCCTTTTTACTAGAGTATAATTGCTCAAATTGATTGTGTACCCATGGCCATATCTGGAGTGTCCTATATGAGAATGATTCTTATTTGATACAGTTTAATAAGCCCACCATTAAAGAATAAAGATAATATATGATGTGCAGCACCAATACTCAGCAAGGCCCTCCTAGGAAAATTAACCTGAAACCTGTTCTATTGCTTGGAATGGCCCAGACTCACAGAAGCAAGGAAGGGTAGCTATTGATAGGCAGAACCTTATAAAATATTGGGAATACTTACGAGATAGGGTTTCACCCTGACTTACAGGTACTGCAGGTGAAATTTTGTCAAGGGAGTTTCTTGGTCTTGGTTTCCTAGAATCAGGATAGAAGAACAAATAATAGAGGCTTTTGAAAGTCCAAGCCAAAATTTCTTTAGAAAATTTTCATATAGAAGTTAATTTTCTTTTTTTAGTTTGCAAAAGCTGTGTGCTTGAAAAGCCTTATATGTGTGAATTTATACTTCTTGCTGCACCTATGTAAATAATCAGGCCCAAATTAAATGAAGCTAGCCTTTTTGTTTTACCAAGAATAAACTTTGGAGGTTATTTATAATCATGGTGGGAGTAGGACAGCCTTGAGAGAATTATTCAAAACCTAGAGATAAAGCTTAAGAATAACTGCATGTCCTTTCAGTGTCATTAACTATAGATTTTATATGTATATGTGGGAGAATGGACCCCTATTTGACTTTGATATTTAATATTTTTAATTAGAGTCCAAAGACATTGGAATTACATGGCAATTTGTAGATTCCTTTTGGGTAGGAAGGATAACCCAGTTTTTTTTTACTTTGAATGTCATTAACCATTTTTTTAAATCTGTTTATGCAAATTTATGGTAGCATCCTTTAACTGCCTGGCTAAATAAATTTTAATTTCCTAACTTCTCCTTTGAACTAGCCTTGCCATCTTACTGGTTTCCTCATCAATTAATGAGTTAAATAAAATCTTTGACACACGTTCAATTTACATTTGTATGAGAGCCACATTTTTTACTTTTTTGAGAATTCTGGTTTGATACTTGGAACCAGATGTGTTTTGGAATTTTGAATTCATCAGATTTTAGAAAGTGTAGAGATGTATATTATATAAAATATATATTTTTGTATTATATATGTAGATAACTCCCAGCAGCATCTGGGACAGCACCCCATGTGCAAACATCTTAATATTTCTTCAGCAAAACATACAAATATTTACACTCAACAGGATAAAAAAGAAGACTATAAACAGCCACATGTCATTTCAGGTTTGGTTTTGCCACGTTATTCTGAACATGTTCAGAATTGGTCAGGATACTACCAAATTAGTTATGAAAAATTCATCAGTGTTCAGCACTTGTTGGATTTTTGTAGGCAATTAGGGGATTGTGAAACCTGCAATTTCTATTACCATCTCAAACTACATGTATTCAGTTATAGGGGATTCATGTCAAAGATAATGAGGAAAAGAGGAAATGTGAATCCTCAGAAACTATTCATAATTTAACATCTTATGATGCAATCTCATGTGAGTTATGTCTTTGAGGAGAGTTAATAGTGTTGCAAAATGTAACATTCTCAAAATAATGGCTAAAGTTCTGTGATCCATGTTTAGAAAGACTTCATACTTAAGAGCCCTAATGATCAAACAAAAAACAGCAAACAAAACTGAAGAAAACATGAAAGGCATGAACAAAACTTTCTGAAATTTAAAATAGGTAACTTTCCCCATTGTAATACTTCATGGAAAATATAAGCCTGTGTAATAACATAAACAATCTTTTCGAATCTTTAATAAATGAAACACTTAAAAACAAAACATTCAAAGAAAATAAATGCCAATTTATTAACAGCAAGATTGAAAAGTGCTACATAAAGGTGTGAGAAATGTACCTTTCAAAGAACAAGAATGATCTCAACATTAGGGATAATAATTAGAGATCAAGTTGTTAAAATATGGATAAGTTTAGATAAACAGGAACAGATAAAGACAAGTGGAAGTGTTACTACAAAGAAAATTCTGTTGTACATTATACCTTATAATATTGCATAACTTTTAGGCAATATTTTGAATACTGATGGCTTTGGTTTGAATTTCGCAACATTCATTAAAGTTCCTTAACTTTCTCCTAACCAAACAATTCTCAAGATTTTTGTCTATTTTTTTGTTTTTAGGAAAGGACTCAGAGAAAGGCAGAGATTTCACGCTTTTTCAAAGGATATTTACGGTTATTCCCTCCTCCTCCCAACCTCTAATTTACCAGAGGACAAAATGATGTAGGAAGAAGAGGAAAGATAGTAAGAAGGAATTTCTAGAGAAGCAAGAAAGCCAGGGGCACAGGTGGACAAAGGGAGTGCATGAATGCACCTTGCGGGAGAAATGGTTCTCCTCTGGTTGCCTGCACACTTCACCCAACAACTGAATCTCCTGGTACCGTATGAAAGGAGACCAGAAGTCTGGTGTCTTGATCCCAGTTGTTAAAACTTCTGTCTGGAGTGGTGCTCTATCTTTTCCATCTCTCTGTGGGGCCACTCCACTCATATTCGTCATACTCTGGGCAACCCCCTTTGATATACAGGGACCTCACTTAGGAACACAGACACTATCTCAGCCCCCAAGGGAGGCTGAACATTCTTAGTAGACTCTCTTTTGTAGCCTAGTAAGTTTGCAGGGATGAACGTGTATCTATTTGTATAGCATATTTCTATCCATCCATCTATCTAAATATATATTCCAACTAATACAAATATGTTTCAACTGTATAATTTTCACATAACAATTCATACTCATAAATAATATATTTATAGTACTCCTGAAAAAAGATTTGACTCAATACCAAATCTAAACTTAGGCAAAGGGGGCCTTTCCTGATTGAAGTTTGTCCCTAAAAGCCATCTCTGCCAAAACTTATCTCATCATAAAATATAACAGACTATATCAGTTTTAACAACATTGATGAATATTTATGGAATTCTTAATAAATGATTTATTATTTGAAAAACTGTTATGCACAGAACTTTTTAACACCATGGGAAAAATTGTACAAATAAGCATTTATAACCTCTCATATGTATTAATTTAGGAGTTAGCAGTTTTGCACGTGTTGCAATTTACCTTTCCTCTAAAATAAAAAAAGAAATCTATGATTTTAAAATACATTTTGCATTTAATACACTTTATAAATATATGCAAAAGACATTATTCTCATCAGCTCTATAAATGTGAGATTTGTGTTTGATGTTCTCCCTGGCCACCTCCCCATCCTCCATTTGTCCAAACACGGCTCATGCCTTTGTCTTCTACAACTAGGATGACACCTCTTGAGAGACCCCTTTCCTGTTTTCCATCAAAGACAAGGCTTGGCATTTAATTATTTTATCAGTTCATGTTTGTTAATTACCCTTGATAAATTGTAAGTGTAATCCCAACTGGGCAATAGATAGTTAAATAGATTGGGGAAAGGCAGTAGAGGAGGAAAGAGAGAATGGAACAAATGTTTGATAACACAAAATAAAAAATCAGTGATTTTTCAATAGTGAAGGAGGTATTCACATCCCATGAACTTGGAAGCTGCTCTCCAGATGTCAAAGAATAAGATGAACCTCACAACCATTCCTCAAACTGCCACACATATTGGAGAATCAAGGCAGAGACCAGAAAACAATGACGTAATTCTCATGTAGAAATACAGTCCTATGCATTATAGGAGAGTTCAATTCCTTCAGGTCCAGAGTTGCACAAATCTATACATCGTCTGATAAGAACTGGAATCACTGCAATGAACAAATGTCAACTTGGTAGTTGAATTTCAGACTCTTTAGGCTGAGGAGAAATCTATATAGTCAGTACAAAGAGACCGATGCCAGGAAACTGCGGTTTCAATACAAATGTTGTGGATGTAGAAAAGCAGAGCTCCTGAACAACCAGGATCCAGGATGGTGAAAAGGGAGAGTCCAGGCAGGTCCTGGGCAGAGAAAGATATCAGCCTTGGCTGTTTGTGGCTAATCAACTCATTTGAAAAAGGACTAGAAGTTATCAGAATCACACTGCATGCGCTCCATTATGTCTGTACAAGAAAAGTGACAAGTGCAAATGTGGCACTTCGGTCCTGAGATACCCTGGCTCCCAGCCACCCCAGGCCAGCCCTAACTCCACCACACCAGCCTTGGCACAGTCTCCTCCTGTTACTTCTGGAAATCACCAAGAGAGTGGCACACCTATGCAAAAAGGAGTTCACTCACATTCTTCTTTTCTGCTGATGAGGTGCCTTACTGCAGCCCAGGCTACCTGGCCTCCCCCACAAGAATGGTGGACCACCAGGGACAGCTGTCCTTGCCCAGCTGTTGTGCCGACCCTTCAGAAGGTCAAAGCTGACTGTAGTCCATGACCCAGTGGTTGGTTTGCCTCTCATACAATCCGAGCTGTTGCCCATACCTCTGTGGCCCCTTTGCTCATTGCCTGATATGTAGGTGGCTTTCTGCTCAGTTTTCCACTGAGATATGCGTGGTATATTGCTTGAGAAAATGGTGCCAACCCTCCTTTCCTGTCCCCATGACATTTTTATCAAGAAGTAGTATCACTGTCCCTGCCCCTTGACTCTGGGCTGGCCTTGCAATTTGTTTTGCCAAACAGAATGTAGCAGAAGTGACATGCGGCCTACCTACAACCACCAAGAGAAAAAACCCAGCTAGCCTGCTGAAGAAGGGTAAGAGACCATGGACCAGTCACCTCCTTCAGCCCAGGTGACAGCCAACCAGCTCCCAGAAACATGGCTGCCTAGTTAGCCTATAGCTCCCCACAGATGTGTGAAGCAACCCAGCCAGTATCAGAACCATTCAGCTAGGGCCAGCCTAAATTGCTGGCCCACAGAGACCAAATAAATGGTTATTATTTGAGGCCATTATATTTGGTGGTGGTTTGTTATACAGCAGTAAAAAATTAATGCAATGTGCTATCTGTGACAAATTGTCCACATGACAATAACTCTTTGATCTATTAGCTGTTTACATAGTAGAATTATTTGGACCTCCTATGATATATCATATAATATTATATTAGCATATTAAAATAATGTTATATTGTAATAGTATAAAACTGAATTGCATTATATTACATTATATTATTATGCTATTCTAGTCTATTATATTGAATTATACTACATTGCGTTACATCATTATATATCCTTCCTTTGCAGAGTGCAGAGATATTCCAGGGGAAGCTATGTCAGTGGTGGAAGGAACAGGTAAGGAGGCATGAAACCTAGATTCATACTCTACTAGAAAACACTATTCTTTCCCACAGCCTGATCTGCCAGCCTTCCTCATGATTTTCCCCAGGGAGATCCTCCGTCTGGCTTTCACCAAGGCTCCACGTCTTTCAGATCCACCTGTATGTACTTCTATCACTGAGGATGCCCTCAGATGCAAGCACCTAAATTGGCTTTCTTAAACAGTGAGGAAACTTATTTTCTCACATACCAAGAAACCCAGATGTAGACAGTTCCAGGGTTGCTTAATTCAGCAGCTCTGTGACATCACCAAAAATTTATCTTTCTGCTGAATTGTTTTTAATTCAGCAGCTTTGCCCTTAGAATAGTTTTCTCCTGGCACAAAATTGATGCCACCATTATATAGACATCAGATCTAGACGTGATAACATCTCTTCCTAAATATGTTTTTAAGATCCTGAAAACCTTTCCCCAAAGTGTACACCTCCTCTCATACATTGTTGGCCAGAATTGTGTCACACGCCCATTTCTAAACCAATCATTGGCAACAGGAAAGGTATAATCATGATTGGCTCAAATCATTTTTATGGCATTCATATCAGCTTTATGGCATATATATCTGTTGCACTTTTTTTCCTAGAGATCTTCCTCCTAGAGTTTGGACTATGGGTTCCCTTAGAGAGCCTGCACAGCTGATCTAGACTCCTTCCTGGCCCTGAAGTTGTCTTCCTTCTTGGCTCACTGATTCATTTTGGTGGTATGTATTTCAGCAATTACCTGAGAAAGGGTACAGATAGGAATTCAGTAGAAAAATGTCTCAAATTGAAAATTAAGAAATAGAAATATATGCATTTTATTTAGTGAAATGAAGACAAATAGCATAACAGTTAGCTAAAATATAGATAAGTGGCAGTAATGCACCCAGGAAACTGCTGTTTTTTATATGATTGTACATAGTAATTTCTTTTTAAACTATGTACATACAATAGTCACCCCTGATCTGTAGTTTCACTTTCTGTGGTTTCAGTTACCCATGGTGAACCACAGTCCAAAAATAGGAGGTACATGTTTTGAGTTCTTGCATGTTTAAAAATGTCTTCCCTTTCACATCTGATGTCAGTTTGGTTGTGAATAGAATCCCAAGTTAAAAATAATTTTTCACCAGAATTTGAAGATATCATTCTAATATTCTAATATTTCCTACCTTCCTGGGTTGATTCCATATTGCCGTATTTTCTCCCAGTTTATTGTGTTTGCCATTTGAGTTTTCTTTTCCTGTAAGTTTTTATCCCCAATGTTTTAATATTGTATAATGAAGTGCCTTAATACAAGTCTTTCTCTCTCTCTCCTCTCTCTCTCTGTTTTAGAGACAAGACTGTTGCTCAGGCTGGAGTGCCGTGGCATGATCGTAGCTCACTACAACCTCAAACTCCTGCATTCAAGCGATCCTCTAGCTCCAGACTCCCTAGTAGACAGGACTACATGCACACACTACCACGACTGGCTAATTTTTAAAATATTTTTTGATAGACTTTTTACTTATTTATTTTTTTATTTTTATGTTGCCCAATCCTTCCACTTCAGCCTCCCAAAGTGCTGGGATTATAGACTTGAGCTATTCTCCCAGCAAAGTCTCTTTTTATTCATTATAGGAAGGTCCTATATTCATATAGGACCCTCTCTGGGTCCTTCCCCATTGTGAATTTTGTCCTATTATTTCTTTTTCTTTATTTTTTTAACAGGGTTTTGCTCTGTCACCTTGGCTAGAATACAGTGGCATCATCATAGCTCACTCACTGCAAACCTCAAACTCCTGGGCTCAAGCAATCCTCCATCTTAGCCTCCCCAGTAGCAGGGACTACAGGCATGAGCCAAACACCCAGCCTCCTATTAATATTATTTCTTTGATAATTTTTGTCTTTATTTTTTCCATTCTCTCTCTCGTAATTAATAAATGCTTCCTTGTTTCTATTGTATTATGCATTTTTTTTTTAGTTTTTCTCTATTTCAATTTTTTTCCTTTTTTTTCTATTTCACCTGTTTTTGTTTTTTTCTTTTTCATCATTGGTTTCTTCACAAATCTCTTGTCTCTCTGATAGTATTTTTTGACATATTGCAATATTGATGTTTTATTTTTTTAATTTATTTTTATTTATTTTTTTATTTCAGAATATCACGGGATTACAAACATTTCGGTTACGTAAATTACTTTTGTACCATTTGAGTCAAAGTTATAAGTGTGCCTATAGAAACCCAACACAAAGAAACCATAAAAAGAATGCAGGAAATGAATGGAAAATTCACTAAAGAAATTGAATTATTAAAGAAAAATCAAACAGAACTTTTGAAAATGAAAATTTCATTGAAGAAAATACAAAACACAGGGGAAAGCTTTAAGAATAGATTATATCAGGCAGAAGAAAGAATCTCAGAGCTTGAAGACAGCACCTTTAAATTAAACAAGTCAGTCAAAGAGATAGAGCAGAGAAATAAGAGGAATGAACGAAGCCTACAAGAAATACAGTATTATGTAAAGAGGCCTAACATAACAATCATAGGCATCCCTGAGGGTGAAGAAGAAAATACGCAAGGGTTAAAAAACCTATTTGATGGAATAATTGAGTAAAATTTCTCTGGTAGCATTTTTATAATTTTTAGTTTTTTAAATAATATTCTCTGCATTGTCTCTGTTACCTGCAATTTTCTCCTGTGCTTCTTTTGGTTGGTTTTTATTTTGGAGGAGTTCCTTAATTATCTTGTGGTTCTTTGATATCCATATATACTTTAGAATGAGGCACTAAAAATATGATATGATGTCCTGTTTTTTTTGACTGATTTTTTTGGATTATAGATTTTATTTGTAGGATAATCAGGATGTGGACTGGATTCCTCTTTGGAAGGCCTCCAACAGTCAATGTTTATTATTTCCTATAGCTGCTTAGTTTCTCATGAGAAAAATCTTCCAAATTTCTGCCCAGGGGTATGAGTTATAGAAAAAGTAGATGGAGGGAGTTGGAGAAGCTGCCATTCAGTATGTAGATTTATACTTAATCTCTAACTGTTCCCGCAAGAGGGAGCACCAAGAAAATAGCCCATTGCACAGAAAAGTGATGAATATCCCTCTGTAGTGACCCACATTACTAAAGTTATTAATACTTTAAGATTTGGGTAATATTTTGTTTTCTCTATGCATTTGATAGTACCTGCTGTGAACTGAATTGTATTCCCCGCCAAATTCATATGTTGAAGTCCTAACCCCCAATCTCTCAGAATGAGACTATTCAGTCATTCCTTGCTTAATGATGGGAATGTGCTCAGAGAAAATGTATCATTAGGTGATTTCCTCCTTGTGTGAACATCATAGAGTGTACCTTCACAAACTTAGATGGTCTCACCTATGACACATGGACCTACACAGCATGTTACTGTAACAAATACTGTAGGCAAATGTAATATAATGGTAAGTACAGTCATCCTTGGGGGATTGGTTCCAGAATCTCCTATGGATATCAAAATCTGCAAATGCTCAAGTCCCTAATATAAAATGGCATAGTAGTTGCATATAATCTATGCATATCTTTTTGTATACAGTGCTTTAAATTATCTCTATA
>NW_012141635.1:7531328-7533162 GCF_000956105.1 Propithecus coquereli
TTAATTAATTAATAATTGGTAATAATTAAGGAGAATAAGATAAGAAAAGGCTCAGGGTTCCCTAGAGGCTCACTTCCTTAGGAAATTTTAAAATAATCACTCATGGAAATACTACTCCTATCCTGACCTTACAAAGCAGGCTGCCTAAACTACTACACCCTCCCCACTTGTACTGGTTCAGCACTTTCTTTCCCTGTGGGGGGTAAAAATCAGCCTTCTTCACTCCCCACTTTAGTGAATGAATCTTTTTTCTTCTCCAGTAGGTCCTTTGATAATGGGCAGTGTCATTTGAGCTTGCTTATCCTTTTCCCACACTTCACGTCTTTGTCCATTTGTGCTGCAATAACAAAATATTTCAGACTGGGTAATTTATAAATAATACAAATTCATTTCTCACAGTGGCTGAGAAGATCATGGCACAAGCAGATTTGGTGTGGAACATGGAAGAGACGAACATAAGAGGAGATGGAAAGGCAAAAGGCACTAGAGTACTCCCTTCAATTTATTTTATGGGAGCACTAATTCAACCATGAGGATGGAGCCCTAATGACTTAATTACTTCCCCCATGTCTTAATACCACCACCTTGGAGTTCAAGTTCCAGTGTATGCATTTTGGTCAGACAGATACATTCAAATGATAGCACCTTAAAAAGCTGAATGTTCCTTTGCGTAAGGCCCATGCATTTGCAGCAGTGATTCTCAAACCTAGCTGTAGGTTAGAACCACTTGGGGAATTTGAGAAAATACCTTAGGACGGGATGCATGCCTGAGAGATGCTTATTAATTAGTCTCAGATGTGGCTTGGGAATTGTGAGGTTTAAAAGGAGATCAAAGTGTGCAGCAAACTTTGAGACTTTCAGAACCACTGATTTAGAGGGCAAAGATCCTGCTCCTAATTCTTTCTCTGAAGCTACAAAGTGGATCCTCATTCAAACTAATGGGCCCATTCTCCTCCAACCATTCCCCTGCCCAGGCGCAAATGACCCCATGACTGCTATACCTTCAGTGTGGAATGTTAAATATATTATTCCCAAAGAAATGAGTTAGGTACAGGACAATAAAGGAGACATTTAATCTACAACAAAGATCAAAATTAAAAGGGGAGGATGTCTGGTCTCTCGTCTCTCCTAGTAATATACTGAACAAGAACAATGAGTGTAACAGAGTAGTCACCCTCCTCCCATAGATATGGAAAGGAAATATTGGGAAATATGTAACAGAGGGAATGGCCTGAAAAAAATGGCAAAAATATTTTCTGTCTCTTTAAAACATCCTCCACCCCTTTTTGAGAACTAAAACCTGCATCCATGCCTCAGGCCAGTGGTTGGGAGGGGCAGGGTAATGTCTTTTGTTCTTTGTGCACCGGAGATGGCTCCACCCAGACTTGGTGGAGGGAGGTGCTAGATAGAGGTCACAGGTTTGTCTTCAGTGAGATGGGACATGGGATGAAGATGAGACAATCAGAATCATCAAATGCAGTTCAACAACAATTGCCTGAAGCTGAGAACCCACCTTTTAAAAGCTCTGTATTTCTGCTTATTATTAAGACAATGGCATTTTTCAGACAGTAGTCTTCACCCTCCTCATTTGCCAGCAAATTAACCAACTTCTCCTTCCTTCTTCTCAAACCACTTGTTTTCACTCTTCTGATGCAGGCTCCAGGACAAGTGCGGGTAGCATGAGGAAGAGAGCTAATCTATAATCTAAGAAGCGGAAGTCGCAAACATGCTGCATGATTCAGTCTCCAGGTCTTAACTTATTCCTTGCATAATATGTTTAGAGAGTTCTGAAATTTTATTTTCTTTTACAGAAGTATACACTATTAACCACTCA
>NW_012141635.1:7533342-7536366 GCF_000956105.1 Propithecus coquereli
AAAAAAAAAAAAAAAAAAGTTTCTAATCAGTATTCCTACCTAAATAATCAATTTGACTGATTGATAATTGGTGCTCTGCCCATATGATCTTGCCAATGGTGAGGTCATCCACCAAGAGTTCCCATACATGCTGATGGCTTCCCTCAGCCTAAGGCCAAGGAGTGAGCAGGGTAAGTCACAGTTCGTGTTACTGGAGCAACTCTCAGCCAAAAAGGGACCCAAGTCAACGGTAAATACTGCAGCCTTCTTGCCTCTCAGTGGAGCAATTCTGACATTAGTTTCTCAGAGGGTTTCTAGCATAAGCAAGCCCCCTTTGCACACTGCAATCCCATAACCAAGTCTTAAAGCTAAAGGGTTACATGAGGGAAGAAAATGGAAAGGAAAAATGTAACAGCAATTATTTCAAAATAGATTATCTCCTGTCCCTCCTACACTAATAGAAATTCAGTCTATTGCTGCTCCAGACTTCTCTTAAACTTCATTGGTGTCAATTGTGAAAGGAGACTGCTCACAAATCAGATCTAGGTCACATAGAAGATGTTGCATTAGGGCTTTGAAATGAGAAGTATAAATATATTTATTTTATTATACAATAAAATATTAAAATTTTCATCATATGTTATTAGATTTAGAAATTTAAATTTTGTCAGCATAAGACATATTTTGTTATACTTGAGACTCCTATCTGTTGCAGAGGCTGTGGGTTGCCCTTCCTCTGTTGTAATCATTCTAAGCATTAAGTCTCAGAGTGGCATTTCACTGTGTTTTCCCCTCAAATTAGCATAAATTTTTGTACAACTACATAATACAGACAAGACACTATTAGGAAGGTTTAGCAACAAAATGATGTCAAGTTCAAAGAAAATATACAACATCACGATGAGAATTTTAATTCCATTTGGTCTGAATCTATGCTCTATGCAAATCTAGAATTTCTTGCCCATGGTAATTCACTCTTCTTACACTTCTTGTCTTAGTTTTGTAGGAAAGTTCAAACTTCTCTGAAGGTTCAAGTCTAAGTCTTTCCATATGAATTAACAGTAAACAGATTAACAGAAAAAAAGCATATTAAGGTGTATTGAAAAACAGGAATTGATAGTAAGAGAATATACTTTGCTTTGTATGAGACAAATTGTTTAAGATTAGAGATTAGAGAAAAATGTGCTCTCTCTGATTCTAACTGATGCTATTTGCTTCTGTGACCGTGCTTGCTTTTAGTTGTTTGTTAAATGTAGTTAACCAGAAACAGGAATAAGAGCAGGAGTGACTCCATGACAGGCTGAACTTCCTGGAGTAGACCTAAGTTTCAGTTTTCCCGAAAGGACGCCGCCCTTTCCCCCGAAATGACGCTGATCACAATTGGCGCCGGCGGGAAATCCCGAGGCTTGAAGCCACTTTTAAAGGAACCAATCAGGAGCCAACACGATTAGCCACTTTTAAAGGAACCAATGAACTAAGGAGGGGAGGGGGAGGAAGGTGTGCCCAGCGTGTCGTGTGAAACCTGTGTGTTGTGTGTAAAACAGAAAAAGGTATAAAAGCTTAACCTCTACCCCAAGGCGGGGTCCTAGCCCTTAAAAGAGGCCACTGCGTTGGTGCTCTGGGACTTGGACCCTAGCTCGAGCTAGCCAATAAACTCCTTTGCCATTTGCAGCCTCGGTGACTCTGCCTCTCTGTTCCTAGGGCCCAGGGGAACCGGCTCTAACAGTATAAGCACAGGGGAATCACAGGAGAATGACTGTCCAATAACCCTGAGAGGTACAATTGCTTATATACCCTTCTTCACAAGGGAAAGAGGAGATGGGGAATGTAGGCTATTTTTTTGAAGGGTAGAAAATTATTGTTTGGGAGATGGAAATTAACTTGTAAATGACTCTCTGTGGAATTTGAATGAGCCCAAGAGGCACACATTATCTTGTGAAAAAGTACATCCAGATACGGTTGCATTGTAACAGAGTGAACGGGCCTGAAAAGGGGTAAAACGTTTTAAAAGTTGTCTCTTTAAGACCTCCCCCACTCTTCTTGAGAATTAAAACCTGCATTCCTGCCCGAGGTCAGTGTCTTTTGTTCTTTGTACCACAGGAGATGACTCAATGGAATTGTCCTGGCAGAGGTCACTAGATTGTCTTCACAGGAGATGGGATGGATCAGAACCATCAACTATAATTAAACAGCAATAGCCTGAAGCTGAAAACTCTCCCTTTAAAAGCTGTATTTCTGCTTAACAATAGGAAAATGTTACTTTAAGACACAAGTCTGCTATTCTCCTCATTTGCTGGCACATTAATAAACCTCCCTCTCCTTCTCTTCAAACCACTTGTTCTTGTTCTTCTGATGTGGCCTTGGGGACAAGTACCGAATTTTTAGTAACAGCATTCCTCAGTCTTCTTTTCTGCCATAGAGAATGAGATTTCAGGGAGAGGATGAAAGGCAATTGTGTTCTCTCTACTGGGTCCCATCTAAAGGTAGATAAGGAAATATCAGAGCAGAGCCTCCTTTAGTATCTGCTTGCCTTCAAGGGCCTTTAATTTAAAATAATCAGCATACCTAGGTGCCATATTTTAGGGTGAAATTCCCTGGGCTCTTTCAGTTTCAGTTGCCCAAAAGCAGATTGGATGCAAGTAGCTATCTGGGAAGTTAGAAATGTCACAATAGAGGATGAAGGGGGAGAAGACACACTTGATGGAGTTTAAATCCTCCAAAGACAGTTTTACAAATGAGAAAAAATTAAATTTAAAGAGAAGAGATTTAAATCAGAAGAGATAAAGATATCTCAAAATAATTAATAGAATAGGTTACATTAAATTACACAGGTATGTCCACTAGTAAAAAAACATTGTAGCCAAGAACAAAAATTTTTACCATCGATTGTGGTCTGAGAGTAGGAAATTGTTTAAAGTGGTAGGAGGGGGAAGGAAATGTGAGTTCTACAAGGGTGGGGATGATTGTTTTCTATTCACAGCTGTAAACCCAATGCCTACAGCAGTACCTGAGACCTGGGAGCCATGCCACAAATATTAATAATTA
>NW_012141635.1:7543891-7545834 GCF_000956105.1 Propithecus coquereli
GGGGGGAAGCAGTCTTTATAGTGGAAATATTTTAGGGCAAGTGAGGCCTTTCAATACCTTCAAATCACACTCACAGGACTAATTTCTGTGCTATAGTTCACAGAATGAACTCCAGAGGAATTGCAAGGTTGTTTCAAATGCCTATAAATGAAACCTTGACTGTGAGATAGTTGATTGAGTGTTCATGGCTATCCGTGGAAGAACATATCAATTTATTGCTTAAAAAAAGCAAACGATACAGGTAAAATTTTTAAAATAAATGATGCATAAGTTTTATTCAATCATGTCAACAAATTATAGTCATTATCACTAGTTCTGCACTTGGGTGACATTTCATAATTGGATTCACCATAAACAAAGTTGAAAAGTTACATAAAGGCAACAAATATTTGGTAATTGCCTACGTGGGGGTAAGGGGAAACTTCATGAAAATGAAACTTTTTTGAAGATAGAGGGAAAGCCCCTTCCAACACCTCTTGATCTCTAAGGGCTTTTAATTCAAAATACTCTTTATACCAAGGAGTCATATTTTGGGATAAAATTTACTGAGCTCCTTCATCTACTATGTGCAGAGAGTACACTGGATGTCACTGGACATATAAATATAAACAAAGTACCTTCACGATATTTGTAACCCAAGGAAAAAAGAGGGAAAGTCTACCTTCTGTTATCAAAAACAAAGGAAGGGTGGTAATCTAATAGAAAGAAATACTGCAAGAACCCACAAGGGACCAATAAATGCTAGTTAATAAAATTGTGGACAGTTTCATGGAGAGGTGAGTGGCTGCCCAGAGCATGACCAAGTCAGAACCTTCACTCTCCTCTCTTCAAAACCCCTGGTGGCTTCCATATCAGCCAGGGTAAAAGCCAAAATTCTTCCTATAACCTACAAGGTCCTCCATTAACTTCTCTGAGTAGATTTCCTACCACTCTTCTCATATTCAGTCTGGACATAGTGGCCTCCTCGCTGCTCCTAGAACATTCCAGGTACATTGTTCCCTCTTAGTCTTGCCATGAGCAGCTGTTTCCTCTGCCTGAAATACTTTCTTTCCAGATAGTTTCATGGCTTACTCCATCACCCCCACCTTTTTTTTTAATTTTAAAGTATTGTGGGAGTTCAATGTTTTAGGTTACATGGATCACTTTTGTTATGCTTGAGTCAGGGATATAAGAATGTCCATCACTCAGATAGCATTCACTGTACCCATTAGGTAGGGTTTTGCCCATCCCCTCCTCTCTCCTTCCCCCCATTTGATTTCCATTGAGTTATACTTCCCTCGATGCACATGTGTGCTCATCGGTTAGTTCCAATTTAATGGTGAGTATATGTGGTGTTTGTTTTTCCATTCTTTAGATACTTCACTTAGGATAATGATCTACAGTTCCATCCAGATTGTTGCAAAAGGCATTAAGTCATCCTTCCTCATGGCTGAGTGGTATTCCATGGTATACATATATCACATTTTATTAATCTACTGATGAATTGATGGGCATTTTGGTTGATTACACATCTTTACAATTGTGAATTGTGCTGAAATAAACATTCGGGTGCAGGTATCTTTTTGATAAAATGACTTCTTTTCCTTTGGGTAAATACCCAGTAATGGGATTGTAGGATCGAATGGTAGGTCTACTTTTAATTCTTTGAGGAATTTCCAGACTGTTTCCATAAAGGTTGTACTAATTTGCAGTCCCACCAACAGTGTATAAGCATTCCTTTCTATCTGCACCCACGCCAACATCTATTTTTTTGGAATTTTTAATAAAAGCCATTCTAACTGGGGTAAAGTGATATCTCATTGTGGTTTCAATTTGCATTTCCCTGATGGTTAGTGACATTGAACATTTTTTCATATGTTTATTGGCCATTTGTCTATCTTCTTTTGAAAGCTTCTCTTCATGTCTTTTGCCCATTTTTTAATGGGGTTGTTTGATTTTTTTTT
>NW_012141635.1:7547409-7550950 GCF_000956105.1 Propithecus coquereli
GATTTTGCTGTTGTTTACATGGTGAATCACATTTATTGACTTACATATGTTGAACCATCCTTGCATCCCTGGGATGAAACCCACATGGTCGTGGTAGATTATTTTTTTTGATGTGCTGTTAAATTCAGTTTACTAGTATTTTATTGAGGATTTTTGCCTCTATATTCATAAGGGGTATTGGTTTATAGTTTTCTTTTTTTGTGTGTCCTTTCCTGGCTTTCGTATCAAGGTGATATTGGCTTTGTGGAATGAGTTGGGGAGGAATCCCTCTCTCTTGGTGTTACAGAATGATTTCTACAGTATTGTTGCCAACTCTTCTTTGTAGGTCTGATAAACACCAACTCTCTAGCAATGGATACCAAAAATATTGAAATGACAGATAAAGAATTCCAAATATGGATTGTAAGGAACCTCAATGAAATCCAAGAGAAAATGGAAAACCAACTCAAGGAAACCAGAAAAAAATTCACTAAAGAGATTGACATGTTAAAAAACATCCAGATAGAACTTCTGGAAAAGAAAAATTCATTTAAGGAAATATAAAACACAGCAGAAAATTTTAAGAATAGGCTAGACCAGAATCTTAGAGCTTGAAGGAAACTCTTTTGAGTTAATTCAGTCAGTCAAAAGTAAAGAACAGAGAATTAAGAGGAATGAACGAAGACTTCAAGAAATATGGGATTATGTAAAATGGCCAAATATAAGAATCATAGGCATCCCTTAGGGTGAAGAAAAAAACTGACAAAGGCTGGAAAACATATTCAAGGTAATAATTGATGAACTTCCCTGCTTAAGATTTAGACAACTAGGTACAAGAAGTTCAACGAACACCTGGGAGATTCATCATAAAGAGGCAATCACCAAGACCCATAGTCCTTAGACTGTCCAAAGTCAACATGAAGGAGGAACTCCCACAAGCTATAAGGGGAAAACATCAAGTAACTTACAAATGAAAACCCATCAGGCTAATTACAGACTTCTCAATGGAGACCTTACAAGCCAGAAGGGACTGGGGACCCATCTTCAGCATTCTTAAACAGAACTGCCAGTCTAGAATTTTGTATCCTGCAAAACTAAGTTTCATAAATGAAGAAGAAATAAAGACTTTTCCAGACAAGCAAACACTGAGGAAATTGTCAAGACCAGACCTGCTCTGCAGGAAGTAGGTAAAACAAAGTAATAAGGTATGCCTAATAGGATCAACAGAACAGCATCCCCCATGTCAATTCTATCGATCAATGTGAATGGTTTGAATTCCCCACTCAAGTGACATTGGCTAACTGAACGTATAAAAAAGTACAAGCCAAGTATCTGCTGTCTCCAGGAAACACATCTAACCCAGAATGATTTAAACAGACTCAAGGTAGGGGATAGAAAAAATATTCCATGCAAATGGAAATCAAGAGAAAGCAGGTGTAACCATCCTCACAACAAATAAAATTGACTTTAAATCAACAATAGTAAAGAAAGACAAAGATGATCATTATGTAATGGTAGAGGGAGTAATTCAACAAAACATAACAATCCTAAATATTTATGCACCTAATACAGGAGCACCCAGCTTCATAAAGCAAACCCTACTAGATCTAAGCAAAGAGATAAACAGCAGCATCATAATCACTGGAGACTTCAACACCCCACTGACAGAATTGGACAGAAAATAAAGAAAACCCAAGCAGAAAATAAATAAAGAAACACAGGACTTAAGTGGGACTTCAGAACAAATGGGCCTAACAGGCATTCACAGAACATTTTACCCAAAAAACTACTGAATATACATTCTTATCAGCACATGGAAAATTCTCCAAGATTGATTGTATTTTAGTGCATACGACATGGCTCAATAAATTCAAAAAAAATAGAAGTTAGACTATGTATCTTCTCAGATCACAGTGGAGTACAACTAGAGAAATTCTAAGAGAAACACTCAATTCTACACAAAGCTATGGAAATTAAATGACCTACCACTGAACAATTATTGGATCAATGATGAAATTAAGATGGGAATGAAAAGATTCCTCAAACTGAGTGACAAAGGGGACCCAAGCTATCAAAATATATGGAATTCAGCAAAAGCAGTCCTAAGGGGAAAATTTATAACCTTAATTGTCTACATCAAAAATACAGAAAGATCACAAATTAACAATCTAATGACATGTGTCAAGGAACTAGAAAAGGAAGAGCAAACCAAACGCAAAGCCAGCAGAAGAAAAGAAATCACTAATGTCAGAGTAGAACTAAATGAAATCAAAAACAAGAAAATAATACAGGAGATTAACAAAACAAAAAGTTGGTTCTTCAAAAAGATAAACAAAATTGATAGACCTTGTGCTAGATTAACCAGGAATAGAAGAGAAAGGACCCAAATAAGCTCAATCAAAAGTGAAAAAGGTGACATTACAACTGATACCACAGAAATACAAAATACCATCTGTGAATACTATGAAAATCTCTATGCACATAAACTCAAAAATGTAGAGGAAATGGACAAATTCCTGGAAATGCACAATCTCCCAAGACTCAATCAGGAAGAAATAGAACTCCTGAACAGACCAATAGCAAGCAACAAGATTGAAGCAACAATAAAAAATCTCCAGCAAAAGAAAAAGCCCCAAAACAGATGGATTCATAGATGAATTTTATCCATCCCATTTTTTAGGTTTTAACTCAGATGTTCCCCTTCTCAGCAAGGCCCTTCTAAGCCACCATTCCTGAAACTAGAATTTCTCACCCCCTGCCCCTACACTTTCTACCTCACTTCCAGGCTCTTTCTTCTCCTCACCGTTTGCCGTACTCTAAATTACTATACATTTGTGCTTATTTTCTTCTCCCCCAATTAGAATGAAGCCCTATAAGGGTGGAAACTTTTACATGCTTAGTTTAAAGAGAACAGTGCCTAGTCCATAGCAGATATTCTTAACTGAATAAATGAATGAGTGAATAAATGGATGAATGAATGGTTATATTGCTTAATCCTCTCAGCCTTATTGTTTTCATGTTTCAAAAGAAGGATTTTTTATTATAGAAGCTCTAACTCTCTAGCTGGCAATATCATACTAGGTTATTTATAAAATTTCCCCTTGGAACACTATAGAATATCATTAAACAATATGGTTTTTTCACACTATTCAGTCAGATTAGAATAGAAACTGTTTTATATCAACAAACCATTGAATTTTTCCATCTGAAAAATAAAGGTATTCAACTAACGATAATCATAATTAGAATAATATCATCCAGTTAATCAGTACATAGTATATGCAAGGTACATTAGTCAATCAACATTTAAACAAATATTTATGGAACCCATAATGTATGCTAGGCATTGAACATATACGGGGAATAAGAAATATAAATTATTTTGTTTGGTTCTTAAACCCCTCCATAATTTGGTCCACCTATATATTTAATCACCAAATATGCATTGGGCATCTGTTCTGTGTCAGGCATGGTAAAATATATCCTCCCTATTCTACAATATTTTCTTATACTCCTCAAGGTTAGTAAGCTTAGTCTTCTCATTTCCTTTAATTCCCAGAGC
>NW_012141635.1:7551000-7551774 GCF_000956105.1 Propithecus coquereli
CTAATAATTATTTTATATTCATGATATCTGTATGGTATTCTATGTCTGTGTCTTTTTTTTTTCTTTTTTAAAATTTCAGAATATTATGGGTCTATAAATGTTTTGATTACATAAATTATTTTTGTACAGTTCATGTCAAAGTTATTGCATCCATTAGGTGTGAATTTACCAATCCCTTCTTCCCGCCTCTTACCTACTTGATTTTTCTTCCATTCTGTAAGTTGTCTATTTGTTCTGTTGATAATTTCTTTGGCTGTACAGAAGCATTTTAATTTAATCAAGTCACATTTATTTATTTTTGTTGTTGCTATAATTGCCATTGGGGTTTTATTCATGAATACTTTGTCTAAGCTGATATCTAGAAGAGTTTTTTCAATATTTTCTTCTAGAGATCTTCTGGTTTCATGCCTTACATTTAAGTCTTTTATCCATCTTGAATTAATTTTTAAGAATAATGATAGGAATCCTATTTTATTCTTCTACATGTGGCTATCCAGTTTTCCCAGTATCATTTATTAAATAGGAATTATTTTCCCCAGTGTATATTGTTGTCTCCTTTGTCAAAGATTAGTTGGCTGTATGTGGATGGTTTTATGTCTTGGTTTTCCATTTTTGTTCCATTGGTCTATATCTCTATTTTTGTGCCAATACCATGCTGTTTGGTTACTATAGTTCTGTAGTACAGTTTGAAGTCTGATAATGTGATGCCTCCAGATTTGTTCCTTTGGCTTAAGATTGCTTTGGCTATTCACACTCTTTTCTGGTTCCAAATGA
>NW_012141635.1:7563457-7565174 GCF_000956105.1 Propithecus coquereli
GCTATCTTTTCCCTTACATTTTCCATTTATGAACCATAGTTGTCACCTAGGAAATTTTGACATAAGGGGCACTCTTTGTATCTAGAATATGTTAGGCATTCTGAAAAATTTTTAAATGATCTATTAATAAAAACAAATTTTGATGGAAAAATTTACTGATTTTCTCTGAGATAACATGAAATAAAATATATTTCTACTTTTTTCATCTGCTGCACAGAGGGGAGTACAACCGAAGTGCCACAGTTCTGATAAATAAATTTTGTGCCACAGTTCCTTCATGCTGCAGAAGTGGACTGTGAATCCATGTAATTTCCCTAAATGATGATATTCAGTCTACCATCTCCAAATAACAAGAACTATGGAAAATTATATCTAAACTGACATTCTCAGTTGGCTATCTATCTAAGAGTGTCTTCCATGCACTGATTCTTTCCACATCATAGAAATCACAAAACATGCATCTTAGGGAATCTGACACATGCTCAATCTATTCCTGATTTGTAGGAATATGGAGAGATCCAACATTTAAACTTGAAATTTCTCATATTGAGAAAAAATATACGAAAATAATACTTCATTATAGTATATACAAGGATGCCTAGCTGTCCTCCACAAATCTCTTACTGGAAATGAAAGGATTATGTACCTTTCTCTTGGAAAAAATGGCCTCTGTATCTAAACACCCCTTTAGCCATTTTGGCTGAATTTTAAATTCTTAACCCAAAGAGTCCAATCACTCTTAAATAAATATTTACATCGTTATCTTCCCACATTGCTTGACATTTCTGATATCAGCATCATTTCTTAGAAGGTCTTTAAAAACCTGATCATTTTAACTTGTTTTAAGCATTGTCATTCTTGGACAACATGTTTTATCAAGCAAGGAATTTGCTGGAATTCTTTTGTCAGATTAAGCCAGTATTGCCAACTCTTAAAGAAAAAGCATGGTTCTGCATGAACGGGTCTAAAAATCATGTAATTATATTGGGAGAGAAGACAGGAAAGGGAGAAGTTAAGTTGTATGGGAAAGACCCTGTCAGGATGTGTAGTACACAGAGCAGTCTGTTGGGAGACCAAGAGAGCAGACCCAAGATCCCGGAGAGGAAAAAACTGCTCCGCAAAGTTGAAATGGAAGATAGATTTTGCCTAATTATGCCTAGACATTAATATCTCTGATTACCTAAGCTTCTGTTGAGCACCATCTGTATGCTGGAAGCTTCTATTAGTTTTGCATTTTGTTCATACTACTTTAGCTTCCATGAAAGCAAATGTTGACTTGAAAAAGCACTTATAAATTTTCCTTGCTGGAAAGAACTGCATAGATAGCAGCTGCAATTCAAGAACTTTGAAGGTTTTTATTATTGTTGTTGTTTTTAAACAATATTTTGCCTATAGTAAATGTCTCACTGATAAGATGGCCACTCACAATATCAGATCAATTTCTGCAGTAAGAGAACTCCTAGTCTTTGTGCCTGTTATCTGGTACTGCTGCCTCTCCCAGTATGCACCACCACACATGACCCTACAAACATCTCAGGCCCACAATCTTGCAGTTCATGTTTGGCCTCTGTGATTTCTCATAGAACACCTCTAAGCTCATGTCAATTTCAAACGCTATTTTTATGAAGTTTTTTTCATTCACTCACCAAACAAATAATTACGGGAATAACTGTGCCTGTCATGGATGCAGACACTGGGAGACAGCAGTGAGCAAAAC
>NW_012141635.1:7566729-7567173 GCF_000956105.1 Propithecus coquereli
ACAGCCTTATAATAAAGTTTGAAGTCTGGTAAGTTGATACCTCCCATTTTGTTTTTATTGCCTAGTATTGTTTTTGCTACTTAACATACTTTCTTATTAATCCCTCAAGACAACGTTCCAGTCTCTAATTCTTCTTCATTCACTGTTTTTAACACCTTACCATTTACTGCCTCTTTACAGTCTACTATCTGCGTTCAGCCACTCGTGAAATCCCACTTTTAATAGACATCAGTCATTCTCTAGTTACTGAACCTACCCACCTTTTCAATTGCATTTTCTTTCTGCAACATCACACTGATCAGCACCTATTTCCCGAAATCTCTCTTTCCTTGCACTGGTCATCCTCAAGGTTTGTGTTGTTGTTGTTGTTGTTGTTTTCTTCCTTCCCTAGAATTGCTGGTTCTGTGGCTTTATCTCTGGTCTACAAAGGCTGTCCAAAAAGTA
>NW_012141635.1:7567592-7568098 GCF_000956105.1 Propithecus coquereli
TATTTATTTATTTATTTTACAGCTGGAGTCTCACTATGTTGCCTAAGCTGGTTTCAAACTCCTGCCCTCAAGTGATCCTCCTGCCTCAGCCTCCTAAGTAGCTGGGGTTACAGGCCTGAGCCACTGTGCCAGGCTGGGATAGTTTTTTGTAAGTGGGAATGTAGTAGGTTGTACATAAACAATTTTGCCATGTATTATTGCAGAGGTTAAAAGTTGCATGTGGGGGCTGAATGAGGCCCTCGTTTTTCTATTCACCAAGCCATTCACTCTGATGAGGGACCCCAGGCATCCAGGGGAGAGGCATTTTTGTCTAATTTGCACAAACACATTGTACAAGTTTTTGGAGGATAACTACACACAAACACACCCACACTTATCTCTGAACAATTCCCACTCTCCAGTATGTATTCAAATTCTTCCTTTCTGTTGCATATTTCCACTTAGCCAGAATGCATCTGTAGAGTGTATAAGCATTTAACACTTCACATACTTTTTTTTTTTTTTTT